>NC_088400.1:60809390-61019390 GCF_034236695.1 Oncorhynchus nerka | reverse complement strand
AAAACAGATTGTCACACTGAGTTCAAGCCCTGGGTTATCAGATTACCCTCCTGTGACTGGGAAAGTCACAGGAGGGTGACTGGGGGGTGACTGGAGGGTGACTGTGACTGGGAAACTGAGAAAGTGACAACCACAGCATCACCAAAACGTGAGTGAGAGAGACAAAGGGAGAGAGAGAGAGATCCATCTAGCCCGTGTCACCTCAGTCTTAAAGCTAAAACACACTGACTCTCTGAGATGCACTCCTTACATGACACAAGTGAGACAGAAAGGAGGGTTTGATATAATCCTCCCTCCATCCCTTCCTCTGTCTTCTCCCTCTTTCCTACAGAGCTCCATTGCCCTGCTCAGTACTAAGGCGTGTTTGCTGCTGGATTGCCAGCATTGCATCCTGGGATGTAGGTCAGGTGAATAAGAGAGCGAAGTGAAGAGCAGGACGGAGATGGAAGAGATTTCAATAGAGATGAATTGCCTCCCAAATGAGCCACCTTAATTCTCCTCCTCAGCTCCCTGCATCTCATCTGCTCAACACAGACCTCTGTTAATGATCGTCTGAGAAATTCAATTTCCACTTTTATCTTTCTTTTACCGCAGCGCCCGACCACTTAACTGGGTTTTAATTATTATTAATGGTATTTAAGAACTCTGTAGATAAAAGTGAAAAACTTGAAAGACGCCCATCTTAAAGAACATCTGACAGATCAGGGGATATTGTATCAATGGGGCTTATGGAAAGAGCAGTTTGAGAGGAATGCTTTCAATGCAGCGATTGATCACGATGATAAGTATTTCTAAGCTCTTCTTGTCATGTGTCTTGCATATTGAGACTAGCCTGAGGCGATAGTGAGACGTCAACATCGTACAAGTTCTGCTGAACTCCTACTCTTAAAGCACTACTGTATTCTGAACCGATCCTGTCAGTCTTATATCAACATCCTAAACCAAATCACCTGTCAACACGTTGAGTGATTCATCCATTTATTCGCTTCCTGGTCAAATATTGTGAATTACTACTGAGATCATTAAAAGTGTCAGCAGAAATGTATCAAAAGCAACTACAAAGTTTGTTAAAAGCTTATCAATTACAATCTCCCTTTGACAACAATAACAACAGCAATGGACGTTAAAAATGATTGTGATGAATGATGAATCCTTTGGAATGCAATACCTCCCAACTAGCCCAGACAACCGGTGGGATACGATTGTGATCTGACACGAGACTGCAGTTTAATACCCAGATGTTGTATACTGTATGATTCATAAAGCTAGGACCTCCCAGAGCTATCCCAGGCCTGAGTCTCTAGGCTGGGCTAGTGTAGACTAGAGGAACCCTCCTAGCTGCCCGGATGGGTTAGGTATGCTGCTGTGAACACTGCTGAGTCTGTCATGGTCGGGAGAACAGAGGAACACAGCCTTGACCCCTATCAGTCCCACTGAGACAACACCACATAAACACTGTGATTCACCATGGTACAATACTAGACATGGCCTCAAAACAGGATGTTGTAAGCAGCAGGCTTACCTTATAGAATGTCTATTATCACAAGGGGACTTCAGGTCGGGTGTTTCTCAATATCTTCTTTGTGGTTTGGGGGAAGGAGACAGAAGAGACATGGGAGGCATCCGAAACATAATACCTTCCTTGTGACATAAGTAACCTATTACTGTTTCTGTCACGGGCGATGTTCTGGGGTATAACGGCATGCGACTGTAATGTTAAGCAATGGAGTGCTGCTGGCTTTAGGATGGTTTCTGTAATGGAGTTGCCTTGACACGGTGTGCTTCAGTGTGGTACCTGGTCTATTTAGCATCAGTGGTGGTCTGCATCACCCTCTTTAGGAATCCCATCAGGTATTTATGGTCGTCACCTCCACGGGCACGACCGCCTCGCCTCGCACAATCAAATAAAGCAGGGCTGCCTCGTCTGAGGCGGTGGGAGGCGCTAACCATAAATACGAGTCAGCTACTTTCCAATGCATTGCAACGAACGGAGTCAGAGAAGGAGGAAGGTGGAGTAGGCCTAGCTCACAGCCCATCTCCATCACGTCTAACAGAATGGGTTCATTCTGCACTTTAAAGAGTTCATTTATCACAGGAGCATTCCTCTGTTTCCTTGGGTGTCACAGCGCTCCTCCTAGTCTCTGGCTGATGTATGCGGCCCATTTAAATCCCATCCATCTGTTATGTATGACAGAGCATAATTCACATAGGGCTGAATCCTGTCTATCCACCACGGCAAGGGCAGTCTCTTAAGGAAGAATTCAATATTAATGTCATGTTTTTTTTATTTTGCTGGTTGGTGGTTTGCAAATGGCGTCTCGGTCTTGGACTAAATTAAATGGGGTGAATACTATTACGTAAATAGTTGAAGCTGTTGAAGTGGCAAAAAAGGATGTGATGCATACAGGGCCGTCTTTAAGATTGTAATCTAATCACTTTTAGGAAAGTGAATGTGGGGTTGTTCAACTAAATGGATAGAAGGACAGAGAGTGAAAGAGACAGAGATAGAGACAGAGATATTATACACGCTTGGATTGCGTCCTACCTGACAGGTCGCTCCTACCAGGTGGCGTGGCGAGAATCTGTCTCCTCACCACGCGCTCTCACCACTGGAGTCCCCCAGGGCTCTGTTCTAGGCCCTCTCCTATTCTCGCTATACACCAAGTCACTTGGCTCTGTCATAACCTCACATGGTCTCTCCTATCATTGCTATGCAGACGACACACAATTAATCTTCTCCTTTCCCCCTTCTGATGACCAGGTGGCGAATCGCATCTCTGCATGTCTGGCAGACATATCAGTGTGGATGACGGATCACCACCTCAAGTTGAACCTCGGCAAGACGGAGCTGCTCTTCCTCCCGGGGAAGGACTGCCCGTTCCATGATCTCGCCATCACGGTTGACAACTCCATTGTGTCCTCCTCCCAGAGCGCTAAGAACCTTGGCGTGATCCTGGACAACACCCTGTCGTTCTCAACTAACATCAAGGCGGTGGCCCGTTCTTGTAGGTTCATGCTCTACAACATCCGCAGAGTACGACCCTGCCTCACACAGGAAGCAGCGCAGGTCCTAATCCAGGCACTTGTCATCTCCCGTCTGGATTACTGCAACTCGCTGTTGGCTGGGCTCCCTGCCTGTGCCATTAAACCCCTACAACTCATCCAGAACGCCGCAGCCCGTCTGGTGTTCAACCTTCCCAAGTTCTCTCACGTCACCCCGCTCCTCCGCTCTCTCCACTGGCTTCCAGTTGAAGCTCGCATCCGCTACAAGACCATGGTGCTTGCCTACGGAGCTGTGAGGGGAACGGCACCTCAGTACCTCCAGGCTCTGATCAGGCCCTACACCTAAACAAGGGCACTGCGTTCATCCACCTCTGGCCTGCTCGCCTCCCTACCACTGAGGAAGTACAGTTCCCGCGCAGCCCAGTCAAAACTGTTCGCTGCTCTGGCCCCCCAATGGTGGAACAAACTCCCTCACGACGCCAGGACAGCGGAGTCAATCACCACCTTCCGGAGACACCTGAAACCCCACCTCTTTCAGGAATACCTAGGATAGGATAAAGTAATCCTTCTCACCCCCTCCCCCCTTAAAAGATTTAGATGCACTATTGTAAAGTGGCTGTTCCACTGGATGTCTTAAGTTGAACGCACCAATTTGTAAGTCGCTCTGGATAAGAGCGTCTGCTAAATGACTTAAATGTAAATGTAAAATGTAGATAGATACAGATAGAGATAGCGATGCAGACTTGTGGCGTAGAGAACAGAAAGAGAGGGAATGAATGTCAACTGAGCATTATGAGCAGTATGAGTCGGAGTTGATTCAGTATGAGTCGGAGTTGATTCAGTATGAGTCGGAGTTGATTCAGTCTGAGTCGGAATTTGATTCAGTATGAGTCGGAGTTGATTCAGTATAAGTCGGAGTTGATTCGGTATGAGTCCGAGTTGATTCGGTATGAGTCCGAGTTGATTCGGTATGACTTGATTCGGTATCAGTCAGAGCTGATTCGGTATGAGTCAGAGTTGATTCAGGATGAGTCAGAGTTAACTCAGTATGAGTCAGAGTTGACTCAGTATGAGTCAGAGTTGATTGTGTGCTTTGACGACACGTCTTTAGTGAGCCAGGAATATTACGTTTTTATCCTCTAACTATTGGACTATACTGAATGTTCAAAGCAGTCAGGGTCTCCATGAATGGCGTATTGCATTAGCTTTAGGGATTACATGTCAACAGGATGTCTTACAAATATAAGATATGTCTGAGGAAATGTCTGCATGTGATTTGATGTCATATATTCAAAGCCTGCCTTCACAAGCCAGTACTGCCTTCACAAATTGTCTTGGGGCAAATATAAAGTGTTGCTTGAAAAACGAGGCAGACAAAATCCCTTCCTTAAAAACTGCAGTGACAGGCATGATATTATCGTTGTGGTTCGATGAAGTAAAAGATAGCTGACACAAGAACACAAACCCAGCTTGTCTCTCTGCTCGCCTCTCTTGTAAGTATTCCGATTGATCGGATTTGCAGGGGGGCAATGCAAATAAAAGACCAAAACCTTCCGATCCAAACAAATCGCCTTTTGTTTCATGTATATTTAGCACACTTTTAAAATCCAGCAACTGTGACAAAGATGAATAACATGTGAGAGGATCATTGCGGCACTGCACCAAATTCTGACTGTTACGTCAGTTCTAAGTAATAAGAAAATGTCACCAACAGCCAAATACAGTGTGCCCTCTCCAGAGTACAGGACCGCGTCAATAGATGTTTGGAACTACTCAGCACTGAGGATTGAGTTGTGGTATTTACCCATGTGGTGGAGTATTGCTTTGGCATGTGTAGGCCTACAGGCACGCACCGACAGGCCTGCTCACATACAGCACGGCACGCAGCTGTGCAAGACAGTTCCAGAGGAGATAGATGACTTAAATGTATGATTGGCAGATGTGGAAAAAACGTTGGATTTTAAAATCCGCATAATCAGCTCATTTTTTCTGCTTCATCACAGTGTGATGGGGGAGCTTGTCTCCTAGGAGATTGGTACTAGAATAAAAATCCCCCCCCCCCACAGGCTCAACACAAAACAGTTCACAATGAGTAACGTAGATAACTTCTCCCTATTAGATCCACCCCCTCTGTGAAACAGATGCAGAACATCCCTATGCATATTCCTCCCACTGAACAGCACCAACCAAAAGCAACACTCCATAATCCCATTGCATATTCAGAGAGAATCCAGTGACACAATAGCATCACCGAAAATAAAAACGATTGTTAGTCATAGACTTCATAGACTTCATAGACCAGAACTACCGTTATCTGTCAACTCAGCAGTTTGCCTTCTCCGTCTGTCTGGCTGATGCCTCCATGTCTCCCATGTCTTCCATTGCTACAGTATGTTATTCCCAATGGTTCCGTTTGTTGCACAACACTGAAAATATAACTGCAATCTAAGGAACACAAAATGAGTCATATAGTGAATGTGTCACCAGTGAGTCATTTAATAGAAAACCGTCAGCTAAATGGTCATACGACTGAACAAGCTCTGGGAATGAAGGTAACACGTAGTAAAGTGGATGCATTTAGGATGGAGCAAAGCCATCAAAACACCATTTAGAATCTACAGTACTAAACGTCCAATTACATTTCAAGGGGTTTCAAGTTGATCACAAGTTAACCGAATAGATTTTCAACCAGAACAGCATCTGGGAATACTCCTATCGTGAGGAAAACAGTTAGGACATAGAGATGTGTCAAGTCCATATTGCTTGTGAGAACACTGTAAATGTTTTACCACAGTGTGTCTTTGTGTGTTCAACATATATACTGTTGAGAATCCCCTTTTGTTCTATATAGAATCTATCTAACTCCCCAGAGGCTCCTAGCAGCTCCCAGGAGCCATGTTGGTAAACTTGCGTTTCAAAGTGTTCTCACCTCCGCCACACACACACCTGTCTGCATCTGACAAACCTGTTCTCACCGATAGGAAGAACCAATTACTGGAGCTCTATTCATACATCACTCACACACACACACACACACACACACACACACACACACACACACACACACACACACACACACACACACACACACACACACACACACACACACACACACACACACACACACACACACACACACACACACACACACACACACACACAGCTCCCCATGTGACCTACTTTTTGTGTGTACTATATGTACTGATGTGTATATGTTACTGATAAATGCACACACACACACACACTACATGTTCATGTTTTTAAATGTCTGTAATGTATGTGTTGGACCCATGTACGACTAGCTGTCGCCATTGGCGTTGGCTAATGGGGACCCTAATGGAAAAATCAAAACACACACACACACCTCTACAGATGAGCAAATGTAAATCTTGAGCATTCAGCTGAGTAGTTCAGAGTCATAGCATGAAGGCATTTCTCTGAGTAGTTGTTCATGGCGTGTTGACAGCTTTACACAGAGAGTTGTGTTGATAGGCATTACCTGACACACTGCAACTACAGAGAGGGACTTGGGTAAAGCTGAAGTCCCTAATTCAGGTATACATAGGTATTTGTCAGTCCACTGCATGTATTGAAATAAAAACCCATTGAATAATTAAACACTATTATAAACTGTCCTCTTATTAGGACATAATAAATGACAGACTTTTTAAAAATCCCAAATACGTAGGAAAAAAGGGAATAACACTCTCAAATGAAACACGTCTTTAATGTAATGCAGCCGTTGGTTGTGTCGTCCCTCTGGTTTCAAGTAATAGAAAATATAACACTCTGCCGCCTGTCTCGTCACCGCGCGGCTTAAAGAGCGGGGGAAAAAGAATTGCGCCTCACATACAGATGGAATAACATTCACTGGGGAATGCATGTGGTTAATGCCGTTACATCGCCATTTGTACCGTCCCATAAGAAATACGGGTGTCCAAGAAATGAAGTCATTCTCTACCTAGTACAATACAAAGGACTCCAGATCCATAGTAAGGAAATATGTTTGATCTTTAAAACAATATATTACAACTCAATTGCAAAGGCAAGTATGTCCGTCGTGTCACACAGTAGGTCCATTGAACTGTTAGTCTCCTGTTCTAACGATCTTAGATCATTCCAATGAACACTCAATCTATGTCTATTGTGAACTTATCATGGTCTTTTCACTATGACAACATCTGTTGCGGTACCAAAACAGTACATCCCACAAATACATCTTTATTAAATATACAAAGACTGGAAATTAAGAGTGGACATTCATTATCAACCTAACTGACAGCAGAGCGTTTACATAGGTTGTATATCTTGGTATTTCTTATCATCCCTACTACTTCAGTAATAGGGCCAGACTTTTTCTGGAAATTAGCAGCATTGCCTACATAGATTAGCCTAATAGCATCTGAGCCATTCTGCCCCACTGCTAAGCTTCTACCTCTGTGTTTGAGTGATTTCATCTCATAAACAACATATGGTGCAAATGGCATACTATTGCATTGTGGGACATTATTTGATTTTCATAGAGTGGATTTTTTAATCAAACATATTTCAGAAAATATACAGAATTATTTTATTTTCTAAACTGTGGCCTTTAAACTCATCAATAGGGGGAGAATGCAGGAGTTACAACAGCAGAGAGAAACCTTGGTCTGATAAAGAGGCTTTTAGCGAAGCGTCTCTTGGACTATGCAAACGGCCAGATGGTTATTGTTACAGTACTGCTCCCTCAGGGTCATGTGCTGTACAGTGACAAAGAAAAGCAGAGATAGGAAGAGGTGGAAGGGGCAGAGGAGGAGGAAGAGAAGAAGCAATAAAGAAGAAGAAGAAGAAGAAGAGAATGAAGAATTCAGGACCTCTTCACATTGGCACTAACTGTAGGTAGCTGATTAACACTTGAGGTGTTTCTTGCTGGTCATGTCATTCCAGATGCGGTGCATCTCCTCCGGGGAGATCTGGTGGACCGTTACGACCCGTCTGTAGCGGCACAGACTGTAGGCCATCTTCCAGTGGTTGAAGCCACTGTTCTGGAAGGGGTGGATGCCCAGTTTACGAAGGCACAGCCCCACGTACACATCCTCCAGGTGGAGCAGTCTGGTGTGCAGGGACGTCTTGTAGATGAGCTCGGCCACATCCGCCGAGAACACGTACCCCGTGCCCGAACAGAAAGGCGGGTACTTAGTCTCAGGGTAAAGGTCTCTGGGCATGTACCACTTACTGCGCATGTCTCTGATCGGACCTCCGTTGATGACGTAGCCCGTGAAGTAGCGTCTCCGCGGCTTGCTGGCGGGCTTGAGGAGGTTGTAGACCAGGTTCTCCATGTTAACGTAGATGTCCGAGTCCGTCTTGAGGACGTACTGTGCCTTGGGGCAGAAGGTGGCCACCCAGCGCATGCCCATCAGGGTCTTGAGGGTGAGGTTGTGGTAGGAGTCTATGAAGTCCTCCACCACGACATCGTGGAAGATCTGGCTCTCCTGTTCCACCATCTGGTTGAGCACCGGATCCGTGTTCCTCCCAAGCAGGAAGAGTGTGAGGACGCGAACGCCATCGCCGAACGTGCTCTCGTCGCCCCACGTCTCTCGAATCGCTTGACGTGCATCAAACTCCTTGTGGGTGGTGCTGATCAGGATGACTAAGAAAGGTGCCTCCGTCTCACACTTCTTGGGCTCGTTGATGACAAAGTCGAAGGAGTGCGGGTTGAGTGGCCGAGTCCGTATATTGCTGAAGGTCACGTTCTTGGTGAGCTTGGTCTTCTGGCGGATGGGGATGGACAGCTGGCCCACGTAGGAGGTGGAGGGACGGGACAGACTCAGGTACCAGAGAGCGCTAGCCCAGCAAACGACCGTCAACAAGTATAAGCAGCTGACCTTTGAAGGCATTTCTGTTTACTTGGTGTGTGTTAGGAGCATTGAGAACGTCGAGAAGGTGGAATCTCCATGGGTGGTCCTCCAGCTACTTCCAGTGGTGCAGCATGATGCTGCCTCCACGAGACGCTTGACATTAATTCAGTATCCTCGACTGCTTCAATACAGCCTAGTGGTGGGATTCTGGTTGAAAAGGAGGGTTGTCGTTTTTCCTCAATGCAGCCATTGTACTATTCCATTCCATTAGGGGCGTTTCCTTGCATTCTTCTCGCCAGCACTTGATTCTGGACAGAAACAGATAAAAAACAAATTAGTCAAGCCTTAACAAGAAGGTTTCAGAACTCATTGGCAAAATGTGAGTATTTACATGCGTGGAGTTATGAGGAGGGTTAGTATGAGCTTAGAAAAACATACGGAAAGATCCTCTTTGTTTGTTTCCTATAATCACAGATAACAGATAACTCAACATGTGAGACGATCTCTATAGCTTTAGGTGCGTGTATACTTCTCCAAGCCGTCCTCTGGTGGTATGTTTATGGCCTGCTTTTTCTTCTTCTTTTGTTCTGGCTACTTTGTGTTTACAAACACTGTTTATCTCCACTTGTCCTTCCCTCGCCGCATACGCCGTGTCAAATCAGCAATATCACTCTTACTCTCTGAAAAGTCTCCTCAAGAAGAAACACTCCCGAGGGAAATGCTCAGCATCCTCTCTTTCGCTCTCTCTGTCTCTGTCTCTCTCGCTCTTCTTCCCTCTTTCCTTCTCTCTTTATATCTCTCTCTTCCCCTGCCTCTCTCTCTCTCCCTCTCTCCTCTTTCTCTCTCAATGACACAGTGATCTTGGCATGACGGGAAATATTGTTCAGTAATGAGCTCTTCCTCGCTTGGTGGAATAAGGTACTGTAGCATCCAGAGAAATAATGCACCAATGCTCTGGTGCCATTATTAGGAATTGTATGGCACTTTCATGGGCATATAAGTATGCCCACACGCTGCTTTTTAGAATGGTTTATCATAATAGTGGCTTTGTGACGGGGAAAAACGAATCACAAAATAACCATTGTTTCGCTTCGATGATGAAAGACATGATTAAAGAAAGTCAGCTCTGATAAAAGCCCACCATGCTCAGTGAGTGTTTCCATCACAGACAGCAACAGCATTGGTTCTGGATCAAAGCGAAGAGTGCATTTTTCCATCATTACAGTAACAAGAAGTGAGAGGCACTCTACTGGATTTTACTCAGGGAACAGGCACCTGTTGCTACCAACAGTGAGACTACTGATTGTGGTGTGGAATAAAAAAAAAAAGAAAGTGTGTCTTTATGTGTGTGTTGATGAAAAACTGGTATTAGGAATAAAAGAGAGTGTAAAAAATAACAGACGAAAATAAGAGTTTTCCACCATACAGAGATATACAGGTAACTGCCAAAATAAAGGAAACGCCAACATAGTGTCTTTACAGGGCGTTGGGCCACCACGAGACAGAACAGCTTCAATGCATCTTGGCATAGATTCTACAAATGTCTGGAACTCTATTGGAGGGATGCAATATCATTCTTTCACGAGAAATTCCATCATTTGGGGTTTTGTTGAAAACACTGTCTCAGGTACCACTCCAGAAACTTCCATAAATGTTCAATTGTGTTGAGATTTGAAGACTAAAATGGCCGTGGCACATGGTTTACATAGTTTTCATGCTTATCAAACCATTCAGTGACCACTCGTGCCCTGTGGATGGGGGCATAGCCATGGTAACCAAAATATTGGCCAAAATAATGGCCTGTCCAGCATTTTTATGCATGAGCATGATGGGATGTTAATTCCTTAATAACTCAGGAACCACACCTCTGTGAAAGCACCTGCTTTCATTATACTTTGTATTCCTCATTTACACACGTGTTTCCATTATTTTGGCAGTTACCTGTATGTCAAAACCAAAGATGAATCCCACAGTATGCGCCCCTTTTATTTGTCACAGAGATAATCCTTTGGATAATGCAATATGGCATCTGTGCATCAACATAGGGGAACAGTTATATTCCTGTATCCAAAGGATTATCTTTCGGACAAATAAAATGTTCAGAGGTTCAGAGGGCTGAAGTCCATCATGTCTTTTGGAAATGAACATAGTTTTTGACGTAGTCGAATGCTGTGCTGCGTGATTAAAGGAAAGTCCCGTGGATATCCCACAAATGTCATTTTGAGTGAGACGCTCAAAAATGGTGAGATGGTCTCATGATTTCTTTAGATTAGCCTGACTTCGCAGTTCTGAGTTGGGGTCCTGCCTTTATCGGTCACATTTTGAGAGTGGAGACGATGACATCTATTCATATTCTTTATCCCATCTCTTTCAGTGGCAGAATGATCTATTATATGTCCTCACATTTCCTGTCCTCCCATCACTTTTCACTGGGAGTTTAATCCATCTCATCATGTTTCCCTACCTCTCTCCCCTCTTCTCAATCATTCCTCCACCATCTCTGTTTAGCACTCTCTCCCTCTTTCTCTCCCCATTGTTCGCCATCATTTCTCCTCCGTCCCTTCCTCTTCCCCCGTTCTCTGTCATTCTTCTCTTTCTATCACTCGCCCTCCTTTTTCCCAGTGACACTGTTGATCCCTCTCCCCATGCTCCTCTGGGCCTCACCCACTGCAAACACACAGCTTTGTTTTCGCCACCCACTATAAACCCTTCAATCTCTATGGACACCTCGGGCTGCTTCCTCTCATCCATCTCTCTATTCCCCTCTCTCTTTTAGTCTAACTCCACCACTAAATCATCTGCCCTCCCTGACCTGCTTCGTCCCGTTCACTCTATTATTTCTGTCTCTGAGCGAGAGAGCAATAGAGAGCGAGAGAGAGAGAGAGAGAGAGAGAGAGCGAGAGAGCGAGAGAGAGAGAGCGAGAGAGCGAGAGAGCGAGAGAGAGAGAGAGAGAGAGAGCGAGAGAGAGAGAGAGAGAGAGAGAGCGAGAGAGCGAGAGAGCGCGCGAGAGAGAGATAGAGAGAGATGTTTTGCTTGCTTTCCTTCAGTCATTTCCTTGGGATTGTACTGTACAATTCCTTGAATTATTCTCTCTTGGATTGATTCTTTGTGCTTGAGATCACAGTGTCAGCCGATTCTGATAAATGGTACAGGGAAAGTAGTACTAGAAACCTGCTCTTCTCACGACAGACGGACTTGTTACATGTATTCATTCCACCCCTCATGTTGAAGTAGCTTCTTTTTTAGAGAGAACACCTTGACCTGTAGATGCTATTTGAATGAACAGGATATGAACAGGATATCATTGCAGTATCATATTCATGTTTCTCCCTGATTCTTGGATTGCCATTACGGAAACGGAAAAGACAGGCTTTCAATTGAGCTTTGTTTAACTTTTCCCCAACATTCAATTAAAGAAGCAGATTTATTTTTTTTTTTTTAACTTTCACCCCCTTTTTCGTGATATCCAATTGTTTAGTTGTTACTATCTTGTCTCATCGCTACAACTCCCGTACGGGCTCAGGAGAGATGAAGGTTGGAAGCTATGCGTCCTCCAAAACACAACCCAACCAAGTCGCACTGCTTCTGAACACGGCGCGCATACAACCCGGAAGCACCAATGTGTCGGAGGAAACACCGGGATGAGACATGCGGGATGAGACAAGGATACCGGCCAAACCCTCCCTAACCCAGACAACGATTGGCCAATTGCGCGTCGCTCCATGGACCTCCCGGTCGCGGCCGGCTGCAACAGAGCCTGGGCTCGAACCCAGAGTCTCTGGTGGCACAGCTGTGATGCAGTGCCTTAGACCACTGCGCCACCCGGGAGGCAAGAAGAAAAATTTAAACAGAAAATGTCAACAACAATAACAAAAAATCCTTCCACTCAATAAAACTGAGTTTATCTTCTTCTCTTCACTCAGTGAAGCATTGTTATTTCCCAAATTAAGTCTTTGGTGTAAATTACAATAGAAGCCTATTAACATCAAGCAACAGCAGTCTTTGACAGATGTGAGTTATTGCATTGGTTGTCATGACAGCAGGAAGCAGACAGTAAAGGCTTGTGTAGAGAGAAAGTGGGAGAGAGAAAGCGAAGGGAATGAAGAAAGAAAAAAGAAAGAGAGACACTGCCGCAGCCCTGTCACCGCCCCTGACTGACAACTGGCAGACAACAATGCACTCTGGGTAATTGAAAGGAAGTGCCGTCTTCACACTAGACAGGGTGGGGGCTGAAGAGATGGGGGAGAAAATTCAATGCATCTGGCTGGATTAAACCATTCAGCTCTAAATCACCACACACATCCCCCTTCCTTGAGGAACTCAATTTAGCAGCCTTAGATATCATGGCTCACCCTCTCGTTGATCTACTGCTTTGGCCTGACGCCTAACACTCCTCTCCTCAGTGTGTACGTTTTTGTGTTGTTCATTTGTGTGTGTGTGTGTGTGTGTGTGTGTGTGTGTGTGTGTGTGTGTGTGTGTGTGTGTGTGTGTGATAATAGACAACCACCCTGTGATGTTAAAGGCTGGAGTCAGTTAAAGGTCTTCTCCTCCCAGAGAGAGTGTAATATACTGACTCTGATGCGCCACAACATTAGACCAGCCTGGTGGTTACTCACTGCTGAGGGCCTCTCTTTTCGTCCTCACACCTAATTAACTGAAGTTGTTATTTAAGCGGATAGTGACCTTCGTTAGAAGGGTGCGATTAGGGGCGGACAATTCAAAACAAGAGTTCGGGTAGAGGCTATTGTCGAGTAGACTGAGAAGACGGGGTGTTTCAGAGATGGGCTTCAGCTCATAAGATGAGAGGAACATGCCGCTTTATAATAAATCATACATCACATCTATGGGCACATCCATCAAATGCCAAACCAAAGGTAGACATCTCACACTGCCCTGTCCAATTTACTGATCTATCTCGAGATAAAAGGAGGAAAGGGAGAAAAATACATAACTACCCCTACAGATCTGATGCCTACTCTTATGAGCAGAGCTGTCAACATATCTCTTCATGAAAGAAGCTCCCGTCTCCCTGTGATTATCTGTATCGGAAACCAGGTCAAGAACTGTAACATAGAACTGTAATATAGAACTGTAATATCAGTCAAATATCAATCAAATCAAGGAGTACGAAAGGCAGATTTAAGACTTAAATGGAAACCCCCTTACTTCCGAATAGAATATAGCCGTTTCAGATATATTGTTAGCCAGACATGAGGTATGAGGTATGAGGTATGTCTCAGGAAAGCTACTGCTCCAACTATGGCAAATCTCAAGAGACCCACTTTTCTTTCTCTTTGAAATGCAAACTGTGGAGTCAGTCAGATGGCGGCTTCTTGGGAATGCAGCACTGTAGGCCCCCATAGGCAGCGATACAGTGACATGGATTAATGCAAGGCAGCCTATCAACAGCCACCTTATATCTAAGACTGGACCCGACCCTATAGTAATTGCATGGGCAGCAGTGGAGGCTGCTGAGGGGAGGACGGATCATAATAATGTTTAGAACGGAGCGAATGGAATGGCATCAGACACATAGAAACCATGTGTTGAATACCATTCCACTGATTCCGCTTCACCCATTACCACAAGATTGTCCTCCCCAATTAAGGTGCCACCAACCTCCTGTGATGGGCATCTACACATAGTGAGCAGCTGGAGTAAGGGGGAGAAAATTGGGGTGCTCAGTGTCTTGAAATTAAATGAGTGTGCTGCAGGTTTCAGTTATAGATCTGTCATTCTCACTGAAAGCAAGTCTAAGAAGCAGTTCTATGTGCGCTATTTCTATGCTTCCCGTTCTTAAGATTCGTTTTTGCATCTTTTACTTTCAGTTTTGTTCACCAGCTTCAAACAACTTAAATCACAATATTTTTGGTTATGGAAAATATATTTCACACAGGTTTAGATAGTACAATGATTCTCTACAGTATACTTGCTTGTTTTGTCACATAAACTGAAATTATGAGAATTTTAGCAACCAGGAAATGGCGGAGTGATTTCTGCATAGTGCATCACCACAGAAGCATAGCATGACAGTATTTGGGACATGCAAACAAATCAGGGCCTCAAAGTATGTGCTCTGTGGTTAAGGAGTAGGTCAAATGGTTGCATAGTGAACTACAAATCAGGGGCCTCATCGCTCCCCCCACATGGTACTGTGTGTAGGTGTAGAGTAAATCAGAAAACAAACCATTATTTTTGACATTCTTTCAAGCTTCTCTCCTCCACCAACTGGATGTTGCTGTGAATATTGTGAAGATGTCATTCTGCTTTCCTGCTGTTAAATGGTGCGTGAAGGTCCTGATGGAGGCTGAATTAATAAGCGCTCTCTCGCTTTGATTAGTGTTAAATTAAAATGGCATTGATAAAGATTCCCAGTATGGTTCTAGCCTTTGTGTATTCTCCTGATAACAGATATAATTGAATGATTGTTGGTAAGAAATAATTAACTTAAGGCCGCACACTCCACTTCCTGGTCTGTATTTTCTGCGCAGGCACTGTTTCTGTAGGGGCCACCTCAAATATCTCTGGTCTCCTTATCAAATCTGTTAAAGACAAACAGATGCTGGCATTATTGGCACAGACTCATCATTCAGTACCACCTTGCGAGTACACTATATCTTTTAACTGTGAGTCGCTTTGGATAAGCATGCCCTAAATTTAAAAAAAAAATGGAAATTCTGAAGAGGGTTTTGTAAGTTGGAATCAGAGAGACACTGTTACTGTTTGAGGATGGAGGGAGAGAGAGAGAGAGAGAGAGAGAGAGAGAGAGAGAGAGAGAGAGAGAGAGAGAGATGTTTTGCTTGCGAGAGAGCGGACAGCATCAGTAGTCTGTCCATGGCACCAGGACCTGTGCTCTGGCATAAATTGGAAATGACAACTTGATTCATGCCGGTGATATATTTTACCGTCCGACCGGGTGACATTCTTGTCATCTAATATCCGAGACTTGCTGTAGCGTTCCAGAGACGCGACGGGACGTAAATGCTGGGTCCAAAAAGGACACGGAGGATTTTCGTCTGTCTTTGGTAGACTAATGAAATAGAGCGAAAAGCAGGCCCAGAAAATGGAAGGGTATCTTTAAAACCTGTCGATACACTGTGAAGGAAGTACAGGATGTTTTATTTTATCAATAGAGTAAAAGCCTCCAGCTAAACATGTAGGTGACAGAGACCTTCAAAACCTTCTCTCTCAGCTTAGCTATATCTGGTATGGTATGTTGGATGTAAGCTAGTTGAGGTGAAATAAGCCATGGGCAAATGAGAATGGGGAACACTGAAACCACAAGAGGCTGGTGAGGGGAGGACGGCTCATAATAATGGCTGGAATGGAGTAAATGGAATGGTACCGAATACATGGAAACAACGTGTTTGATGGGTTTGATACCGTTTCACTCATTCGGTTCCAGTCATTACTATGAGCCCGTCGTCCCCAATTAAGGTGCAACCGGCCGCCTGTGACTGAAACGTTCAGACTTCAAGACGACAATCACTTTTCTGGCATTGACCTATAAAAGATTGAGTTAGTTAGGGAGAGACAGAGTCCAACTCAGTGTGCCGATTGTTATTTTATTAATTTCTATGAACAATAGAACAGGGCAAACAAGAACTGCTAATTTGGATACATTATTTTACCCTTTAAAAGAAAGTGAAAATCTGTGCTTATAATTCAAAACAGATCATTTGTTCTCAAGAGCCACTCCTGACAAAATGAAAAATACAGGCAAAACATTTCAGGAAATAATTGCACTTAAGCTAAATATATTCCAATGTATAAATATTTTACACACACACACACACACACACACACACACACACGCACGCACACACGCACGCACGCACGCACGCACGCACACGCACGCACGCACACACACACACACACACACAGACACACACAGACACACACACACACAGACACACACACACACACACACACACACACACACACACACACACACACACACACACACACACACTTCCGGCGCCGACAGAGATGGCCGCCTCGCGTTCCTAGGAAACTATGCAGTGATTTTAGTTTTTTTACGTGTTATTTCTATTTCTTACATTAGTACCCCAGGTCATCTTAGGTTTCATTACATACAGTCGAGAAGAACTACTGAAAATAAGATCAGCGTCAACTCACCATCAGTACGACCAAGAATATGATTTTCGCGACGCGGATCCTGTGTTCTGCCTTTCAAACAGGACAACGGAATGGATCCCATGCAGCGACCCAAAAAAACGACTCCGAAAAAGAGGGAAACGAGGCAGTCTTCTGGTCAGACTCCGGAGACGGGCACATCGTGCACCACTCCCTAGCATTCTTCTCGCCAATGTCCAGTCTCTTGACAACAAGGTTGATGAAATCCGAGCAAGGGTAGCATTCCAGAGGGACATCAGAGACTGTAACGTTCTTTGCTTCACGGAAACATGGCTCACTGGAGAGACGCTATCAGAGGCGGTGCAGCCAGCGGGTTTCTCCGCGCATCGCGCCGACAGAAACAAACATCTTTCTGGTAAGAAGAGGGGCGGGGGCGTATGCCTTATGGCTAACGAGACATGGTGTGATGAAAGAAACATACAGGAACTCAAATCCTTCTGTTCACCTGATTTAGAATTCCTCACAATCAAATGTCGACCACATTATCTACCAAGAGAATTCTCGACCCCGCCCTGTGCAACTGGGTACTGGACTTCCTGACGGGCCGCCCCCAGATGGTGAGGGTAGGCAACAACATCTCCACCCCGCTGATCCTCAACACTGGGGCCCCACAAGGGTGCGTTCTGAGCCCTCTCCTGTACTCCCTGTTCACCCACGACTGCGTGGCCACGCACGCCTCCAACTCAATCATCAAGTTTGCGGACGACACAACAGTGGTAGGCTTGATTACCAACAACGACGAGACGGCCTACAGGGAGGAGGTGAGGGCCCTCGGAGTGTGGTGTCAGGAAAATAACCTCACACTCAACGTCAACAAAACTAAGGAGATGATTGTGGACTTCAGGAAACAGCAGAGGGAACACCCCCCTATCCACATCGACGGAACAGTAGTGGAGAGGGTAGCAAGTTTTAAGTTCCTCGGCATACACATCACAGACAAACTGAATTGGTCCACTCACACAGACAGCATCGTGAAGAAGGCGCAGCAGCGCCTCGTCAACCTCAGGAGGCTGAAGAAATTCGGCTTGTCACCAAAAGCACTCACAAACTTCTACAGATGCACAATCGAGAGCATCCTGGCGGGCTGTATCACCGCCTGGTACGGCAACTGCTCCGCCCACAACCGTAAGGCTCTCCAGAGGGTAGTGAGGTCTGCACAACGCATCACCGGGGGCAAACTACCTGCCCTCCAGGACACCTACACCACCCGTTGTTACAGGAAGGCCATAAAGATCATCAAGGACAACAACCACCCGAGCCACTGCCTGTTCACCCCGCTATCATCCAGAAGGCGAGGTCAGTACAGGTGCATCAAAGCTAGGACCGAGAGACTGAAAAACAGCTTCTATCTCAAGGCCATCTGACTGTTAAACAGCCACCACTAACATTGACTGGCTGCTGCCAACACACTGACACTGACACTGACTCAACTCCAGCCACTTTAATAATGGGAATTGATGGGAAATGATGTAAAATATATCACTAGCCACTTTAAACAATGCTACCTTATATAATGTTACATACCATACATTATTCATCTCATATGCATACGTATATACTGTACTCTATATCATCTACTGCATCCTTATGTAATACATGTATCACTAGCCACTTTAACTATGCCACTTTGTTTACATACTCATCTCATATGTATATACTGTACTCGATACCATCTACTGTATCTTGCCTATGCTGCTCTGTACCATCACTCATTCATATATCTTTATGTACATATTCTTTATCCCCTTACACTGTGTATAAGACAGTAGTTTTGGAATTGGTAGTTAGATTACTTGTTGGTTATTACTGCATTGTCGGAACTAGAAGCACAAGCATTTCGCTACACTCGCATTAACATCTGCTAACCATGTGTATGTGACAAATAAGATTTGATTTGATTTGACACACACACACACACACACGCACACACGCACACACACACACACACACACACACACATTTTTGCTTAGATAAACATCTGGAGGCCTGGGTGAAGGAGAAGTAGCAGCAACCAAAACATAAACTCAGCGGAACGGTCGTTAAGACACTAACAACTTACAGATGGTAGGCAATTAAGGTCACAGTTATGAAAACTTGAGACACTAAAGAGTCCTTTCTACTGACTCTGAAAAACACCAAAAGAAAGATGCCCAGGGTCCTTGCTCATCTGCGTGAATGTGCCTTAGGCATGCTGCAAGGAGGCATGAGAACTGCAGATGTGGCCATGGCAATAAATAGCAATGTCTGTTCTGTGGGATGCCTAAAACAGTGCTACAGGGAGACAGGACGGACAGCTGATTGTCCTCACAGTGGCAGACCACATGTAACAACAACTGCACAGGATTGGTACATTCGAACATCACACCTGCGGGACAGGTACAGGATAGCAACAACAAGTGCCCGAGTTACACCAGGAACGCACAACCCTCCATCAGTGCTCAGACTGTACGCAATAGGCTGAGAGAGGCTGGACTGAGGGCTTGTAGGCCTGTTGTATGGCAGGTCCTCACCAGACATCACCGGCAACAACGTCGCCTATGGGCACAAACCCACCGTCGCTGGACCAGACAGGACTGGCAAAAAGTGCTCTTCACTGACGAGTCGCAGTTTTGTCTCACCAGGGGTGATGGCCGGATTCGCGTTTATCATCGAAGGAATGAGTGTTACACCGAGACCTGTACTCTGGAGCGGGATCGATTCGGAGTTGGAGGGTCTGTCATGGTCTGGGGCGGTGTGTCACAGCATCATCGGACTGAGCTTGTTGTCATTGCAGGCAATCTCAACGCTGTGTGTTACAGGGAAGACATCTTCCTCTCTCATGTGGTACCCTTTCTGCAGGCTCATCCTGACATGACCCTCCAGCATGACAATGCCACCAGCCATACTGCCACCAGCCATACCGAAGAGCCCGGATCAAAGCGTGTTGGATCGGAGGGTGAAGGCTAGGGCCATTCCCCCAGAAATGTCTGTAAACTTGCAGGTGCCTTGGTGGAAGAATGGGGTAATCGCACAGCAAGAAATTGCAAATCTGGTGCAGTCCATGAGGAGGAGATGCACTGCAGTACTTAATGCAGCTGGTGGCCACACCAGATACTGACTGTTACTTTTGATTTTGACCCCCCCGTTTGTCCAGGGACACATTATTTCATTTCTGTTAGTCACATGTCTGTGGAGCTTGTTCAGTTTATATCTCCGTTATTGAATCTTGTTTTGTTCATACACATATTTACACGTGTTAAGTTTGCTGAAAATTAACGCAGTTGACAGTGAGAGGATATTTATTTTTTTGCTGAGTTTATGTGCCCAGATAATACCCCCTCCGGTGCCATTACCAACCCCCTGTGCTGTGCAGCCCAGACACAGCAACAGATAGAGCTTCACCAATAAATGAATGAATGACATTTTATTTTCATGTCAAATCGTCCTTTCACAGTGAGAGTGTACTAGGAATTATCACAGGCACCATCTCAGTGCTCATGGGTAGAGGCAGGCACGCTGCGAGCACCCTGAACACATCCCATTATACAGCACAGCTGAAACACCACACCTGTCCTGATAACATCCCAGCTCCGTACAATAGGCTTGCTCTGTCTCACACCCTCTCTTTTTCACTTTACACCCATGCACAAGCACGCACACACACTCTCTCTCCCTTGCTCCATGTCAGTGCTGGAGGCTGACAGGGGTCCTGTTAGTCGCTCTGATGAACCTGGGAGGGGAGCTGTAGCTGTGTTTGGGCGGTGTTGAGGCGCTGAGCAATGGCTGAGGAGGCTTATGGCAATTACCCTGTCATGTCCTCCTCTCCGTGCCAGACCCTGCTGCTGCTGACACAGCCAGGCACAGGGACAGCCAGGCAAAGGGACAGGACAAGCTGCGCCAGCATCTCTTTTCTCACTGCACTACTCCCTGAGAGGGTGCTGAAAAGCTGCATAACCTGAGGTGAGGTGTGTGAAGATAGATGCTCTGTTACGACAGCAACACCGCACACATACAGTATAAAGTCATGGGTATAATCAATTATATACTGTCTTTGTACATATAATCAATGCACACACACACACACACACACATGCACACACACACAATGGTACACACACTCGTCCCAGTGATATGTCAACCTGAGTACAATACTTTCCGAGCCATGAGCAGGGTAAAGCATTTCCAGTCACTCTCTCTGGACCTAACCCGACAGTAACATGTAGCAGCTCCAGGCTGCAGCTGTGGAGGAGAGGTTACATCGTTACATCTAACTACCCAGCACGGTGCTCCACTGGTAAGGAGCTGTCGCTGCGACATCTAACTACCCAGCACGGTGCTCCACTGGTAAGGAGCTGTCGCTGCGACATCTAACTACCCAGCACGGTGCTCCACTGTTAAGGAGCTGTCGCTGCTACATCTAACTACCCAGCACGGTGCTCCACTGGTAGGGAGCTGTCGCTGCGACATCTAACTACCCAGCACGGTGCTCCACTGTTAAGGAGCTGTCGCTGCTACATCTAACTACCCAGCACGGTGCTCCACTGGTAGGGAGCTGTCGCTGCGACATCTAACTACCCAGCACGGTGCTCCACTGGTAGGGAGCTGTCGCTGCGACATCTAACTACCCAGCACGGTGCTCCACTGGTAAGGAGCTGTCGCTGCGACATCTAACTACCCAGCACGGTGCTCCACTGTTAAGGAGCTGTCGCTGCGACATCTAACTACCCAGCACGGTGCTCCACTGGTAAGGAGCTGTCGCTGCGCCATCTAACTACCCAGCACGGTGCTCCACTGGTAAGGAGCTGTCGCTGCGACATCTAACTACCCAGCACGGTGCTCCACTGTTAAGGAGCTGTCGCTGCTACATCTAACTACCCAGCACGGTGCTCCACTGGTAGGGAGCTGTCGCTGCGACATCTAACTACCCAGCACGGTGCTCCACTGTTAAGGAGCTGTCGCTGCTACATCTAACTACCCAGCACGGTGCTCCACTGGTAGGGAGCTGTCGCTGCGACATCTAACTACCCAGCACGGTGCTCCACTGGTAGGGAGCTGTCGCTGCGACATCTAACTACCCAGCACGGTGCTCCACTGTTAAGGAGCTGTCGCTGCTACATCTAACTCCCCAGCACGGTGCTCCACTGGTAAGGAGCTGTCGCTGCTACATCTAACTACCCAGCACGGTGCTCCACTGGTAGGGAGCTGTCGCTGCTAAATCTAACTACCCAGCACGGTGCTCCACTGGTAAGGAGCTGTCGCTGCTACATCTAACTACCCAGCACGGTGCTCCACTGGTAAGGAACTGTCGCTGCGACATCTAACTACCCAGCACGGTGCTCCGCTGGTAAGGAGCTGTCGCTGCTACATCTAACTACCCAGCACGGTGCTCCGCTGGTAAGGAGCTGTCACTGCTAAATCTAACTACCCAGCACGGTGCTCCACTGGTAAGGAGCTGTGGCTGCTACATCTAACTACCCAGCATGGTGCTCCACTGGTAAGGAGCTGTCGCTGCTACATCTAACTACCCAGCACGGTGCTCCACTGGTAAGGAGTTGTCGCTGCTACATCTAACTACCCAGCACGGTGCTCCACTGGTAAGGAGCTGTCGCTGCTAAATCTAACTACCCAGCACGGTGCTCCACTGGTAAGGAGCTGTCGCTGCAACATCTAACTACCCAGCACGGTGCTCCACTGGTAAGGAGCTGTCGCTGCTACATCTAACTACCCAGCACGGTGCTCCACTGGTAAGGAGCTGTCGCTGTTACATCTAACTACCCAGCACGGTGCTCCATTGGTAAGGAGCTGTCGCTGCTACATCTAACTACCCAGCACGGTGCTCCACTGGTAAGGAACTGTCGCTGCGACATCTAACTACCCAGCACGGTGCTCCGCTGGTAAGGAGATGTCACTGCTAAATCTAACTACCCAGCATGGTGCTCCACTGGTAAGGAGCTGTCGCTGCTACATCTAACTACCCAGCATGGTGCTCCACTGGTAAGGAGCTGTCGCTGCTACATCTAACTACCCAGCACGGTGCTCCACTGGTAAGGAGCTGTCGCTGCTACATCTAACTACCCAGCACGGTGCTCCACTGGTAAGGAGCTGTCGCTGCTAAATCTAACTACCCAGCACGGTGCTCCACTGGTAAGGAGCTGTCGCTGCAACATCTAACTACCCAGCACGGTGCTCCACTGGTAAGGAGCTGTCGCTGCTACATCTAACTACCCAGCACGGTGCTCCACTGGTAAGGAGCTGTCGCTGTTACATCTAACTACCCAGCACGGTGCTCCATTGGTAAGGAGCTGTCGCTGCTACATCTAACTACCCAGCACGGTGCTCCACTGGTAAGGAACTGTCGCTGCGACATCTAACTACCCAGCACGGTGCTCCACTGGTAAGGAGCTGTAGCTGCTACATTTAACTACCCAGCACGGTGCTCCGCTGGTAAGGAGATGTCACTGCTAAATCTAACTACCCAGCATGGTGCTCCACTGGTAAGGAGCTGTCGCTGCTACATCTAACTACCCAGCATGGTGCTCCACTGGTAAGGAGCTGTCGCTGCTACATCTAACTACCCAGCACGGTGCTCCACTGGTAAGGAGCTGTCGCTGCTACATCTAACTACCCAGCACGGTGCTCCACTAGTAAGGAGCTGTCGCTGTTACATTTGACTACCCAGCACAGTGCTCCACTGGTAAGGAGCTGTCGCTGTTACATTTGACTACCCAGCACGGTGCTCCACTGGTAAGGAGCTGTCGCTGCTACATCTGACTACCCAGCATGGTGCTCCACTGGTAAGCAGCTGTCACTGTTAAATCTGACTACCCAGCATGATGCGCTACTGGTAAGGAGCTGTCGCTGCTAAATCTGACTACCCAGCATGATGCGCTACTGGTAAGGAGCTGTCACTGTTACATCTGACTACCCAGCATGGTGCTCCACTGGTAAGGAGCTGTCGCTGTTACATCTAACTACCCAGCATGGTGCTCCACTGGTAAGGAGCTGTCGCTGTTACATCTGACTACCCAGCACGGTGCTCCGCTGGTAAGGAGTTGTCGCTGCAATATCTAACTACCCAGCACAGTGCTCCACTGGTAAGGATCTGTCGCTGTTACATCTGACTACCCAGCATGGTGCTCCACTGGTAAGGAGCTGTCACTGTTACATCCGACTACCCAGCATGGTGTTCCACTGGTAAGGAACTGTCACTGTTAAATCTGACTACCCAGCTTGATGCGCTACTGGTAAGGAGCTGTCGCTGCTACATCTGGCTACCCAGCATGGTGCTCCACTGGTAAGGAGCTGTCACTGTTACATCTGACTACCCAGCATGGTGCTCCACTGGTAAGGAGCTGTCACTGTTACATCTGACTACCCAGCATGGTGCTCCACTGGTAAGGAGCTGTCACTGTTAAATCTGACTACCCAGCATGATGCGCTACTGGTAAGGAGCTGTCGCTGCTACATCTGACTACCCAGCATGGTGCTCCACTGGTAAGGAGCTGTCACTGTTACATTTGACTACCCAGCATGGTGCTCCACTGGTAAGGAGCTGTCACTGTTACATCTGACTACCCAGCATGGTGCTCCACTGGTAAGGAGCTGTCACTCTTACATCTGACTACCCAGCATGGTGCTCCATTGGTAAGAAGCTGTCACTGTTACATCTGACTACCCAGCATGGTGCTCCACTGGTAAGGAACTGTCACTCTTACATCTGACTACCCAGCATGGTGCTCCATTGGTAAGAAGCTGTCACTGTTACATCTGACTACCCAGCATGGTGCTCCACTGGTAAGGAGCTGTCACTGTTACATCTGACTACCCAGCATGGTGCTCCACTGGTAAGGAGCTGTCGCTGTTACATCTAACTACCCAGCATGGTGCTCCACTGGTAAGGAGCTGTCGCTGTTACATCTGACTACCCAGCACGGTGCTCCGCTGGTAAGGAGTTGTCGCTGCAATATCTAACTACCCAGCACAGTGCTCCACTGGTAAGGATCTGTCGCTGTTACATCTGACTACCCAGCATGGTGCTCCACTGGTAAGGAGCTGTCGCTGTTACATCTGACTACCCAGCATGGTGCTCCACTGGTAAGGAGCTGTCACTGTTACATCCGACTACCCAGCACAGTGCTCCACTGGTAAAGAGCTGTCAATGTTACATCTAACTACCCAGCATGGTGCTCCACTGGTAAGGAGCTGTCACTGTTAAATCTGACTACCCAGCATGATGCGCTACTGGTAAGGAGCTGTCGCTGCTACATCTGACTACCCAGCATGGTGCTCCACTGGTAAGGAGCTGTCACTGTTACATTTGACTACCCAGCATGGTGCTCCACTGGTAAGGAGCTGTCACTGTTACATCTGACTACCCAGCATGGTGCTCCACTGGTAAGGAGCTGTCACTCTTACATCTGACTACCCAGCATGGTGCTCCATTGGTAAGAAGCTGTCACTGTTACATCTGACTACCCAGCATGGTGCTCCACTGGTAAGGAGCTGTCACTGTTACATCTGACTACCCAGCATGGTGCTCCACTGGTAAGGAGCTGTCACTGTTAAATCTAACTACCCAGCATGATGCACTACTGGTAAGGAGCTGTCGCTGCTACATCTAACTACCCAGCACGGTGCTCCACTGGTAAGGAGCTGTCACTGCTAAATCTAACTACCCAGCACGGTGCTCCATTGGTAAGGAACTGTCGCTGTTACATCTAACTACCCAGCATGGTGCTCCACTGGTAAGGAGCTGTCACTGTTACATTTGACTACCCAGCATGGTGCTCCACTGGTAAGGAGCTGTCACTGTTACATCTGACTACCCAGCATGGTGCTCCACTGGTAAGGAGCTGTCACTCTTACATCTGACTACCCAGCATGGTGCTCCATTGGTAAGAAGCTGTCACTGTTACATCTGACTACCCAGCATGGTGCTCCACTGGTAAGGAGCTGTCACTGTTACATCTGACTACCCAGCATGGTGCTCCACTGGTAAGGAGCTGTCGCTGTTACATCTAACTACCCAGCATGGTGCTCCACTGGTAAGGAACTGTCACTGTTACATCTAACTACCCAGCACGGTGCTCCACTGGTAAGGAGCTGTCGCTGTGACATCTAACTACCCAGCACGGTGCTCCACTGGTAAGAGCTGTCGCTGTCGCATCTACCTACCCAGCACATCTACCTATCTAACCAGCACGGTGCTCCACTGGTAAGGAGCTGTCACTGCTAAATCTAACTACCCAGCACGGTGCTCTACTAGTAAGGAGCTGTCGCTGTTACATTTGACTACCCAGCACAGTGCTCACTGGTAAGGAGCTGTCGCTGTTACATTTGACTACCCAGCACGGTGCTCCACTGGTAAGGAGCTGTCGCTGTTACATTTGATCTAACCACAGCACAGTGCTCCACTGGTAAGGAGCTGTCGCTGTTACATCTGACTACCCAGCATGGTGCTCCACTGGTAAGGAGCTGTCGCTGTTACATCTGACTACCCAGCATGGTGCTCCACTGGTAAGGAGCTGTCACTGTTACATCCGACTACCCAGCATGGTGTTCCACTGGTAAGGAGCTGTCACTGTTACATCTGACTACCCAGCATGGTGCTCCACTGGTAAGGAGCTGTCACTGTTACATCTGAATACCCAGCATGGTGCTCCACTGGTAAGGAGCTGTCGCTGTTACATCTAACTACCCAGCATGGTGCTCCACTGGTAAGGAGCTGTCACTGTTACATCTGACTACCCAGCATGGTGCTCCACTGGTAAGGAGCTGTCACTGTTAAATCTGACTACCCAGCATGATGCGCTACTGGTAAGGAGCTGTCGCTGCTACATCTGACTACCCAGCATGGTGCTCCACTGGTAAGGAGCTGTCACTGTTACATTTGACTACCCAGCATGGTGCTCCACTGGTAAGGAGCTGTCACTGTTACATCTGACTACCCAGCATGGTGCTCCACTGGTAAGGAGCTGTCACTCTTACATCTGACTACCCAGCATGGTGCTCCATTGGTAAGAAGCTGTCACTGTTACATCTGACTACCCAGCATGGTGCTCCACTGGTAAGGAGCTGTCACTGTTACATCTGACTACCCAGCATGGTGCTCCACTGGTAAGGAGCTGTCACTGTTAAATCTAACTACCCAGCATGATGCACTACTGGTAAGGAGCTGTCGCTGCTACATCTAACTACCCAGCACGGTGCTCCGCTGGTAAGGAGCTGTCACTGCTAAATCTAACTACCCAGCACGGTGCTCCACTGGTAAGGAACTGTCGCTGTTACATCTAACTACCCAGCATGGTGCTCCACTGGTAAGGAGCTGTCACTGTTACATTTGACTACCCAGCATGGTGCTCCACTGGTAAGGAGCTGTCACTGTTACATCTGACTACCCAGCATGGTGCTCCACTGGTAAGGAGCTGTCACTCTTACATCTGACTACCCAGCATGGTGCTCCATTGGTAAGAAGCTGTCACTGTTACATCTGACTACCCAGCATGGTGCTCCACTGGTAAGGAGCTGTCACTGTTACATCTGACTACCCAGCATGGTGCTCCACTGGTAAGGAGCTGTCGCTGTTACATCTAACTACCCAGCATGGTGCTCCACTGGTAAGGAGCTGACACTGTTACATCTGACTACCCAGCATGGTGCTCCTCTGGTAAGGAGCTGTCACTGCTAAATCTAACTACCCAGCACGGTGCTCCACTGGTAAGGAACTGTCACTGTTACATCTAACTACCCAGCACGGTGCTCCACTGGTAAGGAGCTGTCGCTGTGACATCTAACTACCCAGCACGGTGCTCCACTGGTAAGGAGCTGTCGCTGCTACATCTACCTACCCAGCACGGTGCTCCGCTGGTAAGGAGCTGTCACTGCTAAATCTAACTACCCAGCACGGTGCTCCACTGGTAAGGAGCTGTCACTGCTAAATCTAACTACCCAGCACGGTGCTCTACTAGTAAGGAGCTGTCGCTGTTACATTTGACTACCCAGCACAGTGCTCCACTGGTAAGGAGCTGTCGCTGTTACATTTGACTACCCAGCACGGTGCTCCACTGGTAAGGAGCTGTCGCTGTTACACTTGACTACCCTGCACGGTGCTCCACTGGTAAGGAGCTGTCGCTGTTACATCTGACTACCCAGCACGGTGCTCCGCTGGTAAGGAGCTGTCGCTGCAATATCTAACTACACAGCACAGTGCTCCACTGGTAAGGAGCTGTCGCTGTTACATCTGACTACCCAGCATGGTGCTCCA
The DNA here is from genome assembly GCF_034236695.1 of Oncorhynchus nerka. Classification (NCBI taxonomy): domain Eukaryota; kingdom Metazoa; phylum Chordata; class Actinopteri; order Salmoniformes; family Salmonidae; genus Oncorhynchus; species Oncorhynchus nerka. The sequence goes on along the minus strand of NC_088400.1, from coordinate 60,991,150 downwards.
CTGGTAAGGAGCTGTCGCTGTTACATCTGACTACCCAGCATGGTGCTCCACTGGTAAGGAACTGTCACTGTTACATTTGACTACCCAGCATGGTGCTCCACTGGTAAGGAGCTGTCACTGTTACATCTGACTACCCAGCATGGTGTTCCACTGGTAAGGAGCTGTCGCTGTTACATCTGACTACCCAGCACAGTGCTCCACTGGTAAAGAGCTGTCACTGTTACATCTGACTACCCAGCATGGTGCTCCACTGGTAAGGAGCTGTCACTGTTACATTTGACTACCCAGCATGGTGCTCCACTGGTAAGGAGCTGTCACTGTTACATCTGACTACCCAGCATGGTGCTCCACTGGTAAGGAGCTGTCACTGTTACATCTGACTACCCAGCATGGTGCTCCACTGGTAAGGAGCTGTCACTGTTACATCTGACTACCCAGCATGGTGCTCCACTGGTAAGGAGCTGTCACTGTTACATCTGAATACCCAGCATGGTGCTCCACTGGTAAGGAGCTGTCGCTGTTACATCTAACTACCCAGCATGGTGCTCCACTGGTAAGGAGCTGTCACTGTTACATCTGACTACCCAGCATGGTGCTCCACTGGTAAGGAGCTGTCACTGTTAAATCTGACTACCCAGCATGATGCGCTACTGGTAAGGAGCTGTCGCTGCTACATCTGACTACCCAGCATGGTGCTCCACTGGTAAGCAGCTGTCACTGTTAAATCTGACTACCCAGCATGATGCGCTACTGGTAAGGAGCTGTCGCTGCTACATCTGACTACCCAGCATGATGCGCTACTGGTAAGGAGCTGTCGCTGCTACATCTGACTACCCAGCATGGTGCTCCACTGGTAAGGAGCTGTCACTGTTACATTTGACTACCCAGCATGGTGCTCCCCTGGTAAGGAGCTGTCACTGTTACATCTGACTACCCAGCATGGTGCTCCACTGGTAAGGAGCTGTCACTGTTACATCTGACTACCCAGCATGGTGCTCCACTGGTAAGGAGCTGTCACTGTTACATCTGACTACCCAGCATGATGCGCTACTGGTAAGGAGCTGTCGCTGCTAAATCTGACTACCCAGCATGATGCGCTACTGGTAAGGAGCTGTCACTGTTACATCTGACTACCCAGCATGGTGCTCCACTGGTAAGGAGCTGTCGCTGTTACATCTAACTACCCAGCATGGTGCTCCACTGGTAAGGAGCTGTCGCTGTTACATCTGACTACCCAGCACGGTGCTCCGCTGGTAAGGAGTTGTCGCTGCAATATCTAACTACCCAGCACAGTGCTCCACTGGTAAGGATCTGTCGCTGTTACATCTGACTACCCAGCATGGTGCTCCACTGGTAAGGAGCTGTCACTGTTACATCCGACTACCCAGCATGGTGTTCCACTGGTAAGGAACTGTCACTGTTAAATCTGACTACCCAGCTTGATGCGCTACTGGTAAGGAGCTGTCACTGTTACATCTGACTACCCAGCATGGTGCTCCACTGGTAAGGAGCTGTCACTGTTACATCTGACTACCCAGCATGGTGCTCCACTGGTAAGGAGCTGTCACTGTTAAATCTGACTACCCAGCATGATGCGCTACTGGTAAGGAGCTGTCGCTGCTACATCTGACTACCCAGCATGGTGCTCCACTGGTAAGCAGCTGTCACTGTTACATCTGACTACCCAGCATGATGCCACTGGTAAGGAGCTGTCGCTGCTACATCTGACTACCCAGCATGATCCACTGGTAAGGAGCTGTCACTGTTACATCTGACTACCCAGCATGGTGCTCCACTGGTAAGGAGCTGTCACTGTTACATCTGACTACCCAGCATGGTGCTCCACTGGTAAGGAGCTGTCACTGTTACATCTGACTACCCAGCATGGTGCTCCACTGGTAAGGAGCTGTCACTGTTACATCTGACTACCCAGCACGGTGCTCCGCTGGTAAGGAGCTGTCGCTGCAATATCTAACTACACAGCACAGTGCTCCACTGGTAAGGAGCTGTCACTGTTACATCTGAATACCCAGCATGGTGCTCCACTGGTAAGGAGCTGTCGCTGTTACATCTAACTACCCAGCATGGTGCTCCACTGGTAAGGAACTGTCACTGTTACATTTGACTACCCAGCATGGTGCTCCACTGGTAAGGAGCTGTCACTGTTACATCTGACTACCCAGCATGGTGTTCCACTGGTAAGGAGCTGTCGCTGTTACATCTGACTACCCAGCATGGTGCTCCACTGGTAAAGAGCTGTCACTGTTAAATCTGACTACCCAGCATGGTGCTCCACTGGTAAGGAGCTGTCACTGTTACATTTGACTACCCAGCATGGTGCTCCACTGGTAAGGAGCTGTCACTGTTACATCTGACTACCCAGCATGGTGCTCCACTGGTAAGGAGCTGTCACTGTTACATTTGACTACCCAGCATGGTGCTCCACTGGTAAGGAGCTGTCACTGTTACATCTGACTACCCAGCATGGTGCTCCACTGGTAAGGAGCTGTCACTGTTACATCTGACTACCCAGCATGGTGCTCCACTGGTAAGGAGCTGTCACTGTTACATCTGACTACCCAGCATGGTGCTCCACTGGTAAGGAGCTGTCACTGTTAAATCTGACTACCCAGCATGATGCTCCACTGGTAAGGAGCTGTCACTGTTAACATCTGACTACCCAGCATGATGCGCTACTGGTAAGGAGCTGTCGCTGTTACATCTGACTACCCAGCATGGTGCTCCACTGGTAAGGAGCTGTCACTGTTAAATCTGACTACCCAGCATGATGCGCTACTGGTAAGGAGCTGTCGCTGCTACATCTGACTACCCAGCATGTGCTCCACTGGTAAGGAGCTGTCGCTGTTACATCTGACTACCCAGCATGGTGCTCCACTGGTAAGGAGCTGTCACTGTTACATTTGACTACCCAGCATGGTGCTCCCTGGTAAGGAGCTGTCACTGTTACATCTGACTACCCAGCATGGTGCTCCACTGGTAAGGAGCTGTCACTGTTACATCTGACTACCCAGCATGGTGCTCCACTGGTAAGGAGCTGTCACTGTTACATCTGACTACCCAGCATGGTGCTCCACTGGTAAGGAGCTGTCGCTGTTAAATCTGACTACCCAGCATGATGCGCTACTGGTAAGGAGCTGTCACTGTTACATCTGACTACCCAGCATGGTGCTCCACTGGTAAGGAGCTGTCGCTGTTACATCTAACTACCCAGCATGGTGCTCCACTGGTAAGGAGCTGTCGCTGTTACATCTGACTACCCAGCACGGTGCTCCGCTGGTAAGGAGTTGTCGCTGCAATATCTAACTACCCAGCATGGTGCTCCACTGGTAAGGAGCTGTCACTGTTACATTTGACTACCCAGCATGGTGCTCCACTGGTAAGGAGCTGTCACTGTTACATCTGACTACCCAGCATGGTGCTCCACTGGTAAGGAGCTGTCACTCTTACATCTGACTACCCAGCATGGTGCTCCATTGGTAAGAAGCTGTCACTGTTACATCTGACTACCCAGCATGGTGCTCCACTGGTAAGGAACTGTCACTCTTACATCTGACTACCCAGCATGGTGCTCCATTGGTAAGAAGCTGTCACTGTTACATCTGACTACCCAGCATGGTGCTCCACTGGTAAGGAGCTGTCACTGTTACATCTGACTACCCAGCATGGTGCTCCACTGGTAAGGAGCTGTCGCTGTTACATCTAACTACCCAGCATGGTGCTCCACTGGTAAGGAGCTGTCACTGTTACATCTGACTACCCAGCACGGTGCTCCACTGGTAAGGAGCTGTCGCTGCAACATCTGACTACCCAGCATGGTGCTCCACTGGTAAGGATCTGTCACTGTTACATCTGACTACCCAGCATGGTGCTCCACTGGTAAGGAGCTGTCGCTGTTACATCTGACTACCCAGCATGGTGCTCCACTGGTAAGGAGCTGTCACTGTTACATCGACTACCCAGCATGGTGCTCCACTGGTAAAGAGCTGTCACTGTTACATCTAACTACCCAGCATGGTGCTCCACTGGTAAGGAGCTGTCACTGTTAAATCTGACTACCCAGCATGATGCGCTACTGGTAAGGAGCTGTCGCTGCTACATCTGACTACCCAGCATGGTGCTCCACTGGTAAGGAGCTGTCACTGTTACATTTGACTACCCAGCATGGTGCTCCACTGGTAAGGAGCTGTCACTGTTACATCTGACTACCCAGCATGGTGCTCCACTGGTAAGGAGCTGTCACTCTTACATCTGACTACCCAGCATGATGCTCCATTGGTAAGAAGCTGTCACTGTTACATCTGACTACCCAGCATGGTGCTCCACTGGTAAGGAGCTGTCACTGTTACATCTGACTACCCAGCATGGTGCTCCACTGGTAAGGAGCTGTCACTGTTAAATCTAACTACCCAGCATGATGCACTACTGGTAAGGAGCTGTCGCTGCTACATCTAACTACCCAGCATGGTGCTCCACTGGTAAGGAGCTGTCACTGCTAAATCTAACTACCCAGCATGATGCTCCACTGGTAAGGAGCTGTCGCTGTTACATCTGACTACCCAGCATGGTGCTCCACTGGTAAGGAGCTGTCACTGTTACATCTGACTACCCAGCATGGTGCTCCACTGGTAAGGAGCTGTCACTCTTACATCTGACTACCCAGCATGGTGCTCCATTGGTAAGAAGCTGTCACTGTTACATCTGACTACCCAGCATGGTGCTCCACTGGTAAGGAGCTGTCACTGTTACATCTGACTACCCAGCATGGTGCTCCACTGGTAAGGAGCTGTCACTGTTACATCTGACTACCCAGCATGGTGCTCCACTGGTAAGGAGCTGTCACTCTTACATCTGACTACCCAGCATGGTGCTCCACTGGTAAGGAGCTGTCACTGTTACATCTAACTACCCAGCATGGTGCTCCACTGGTAAGGAGCTGTCGCTGTTACATCTGACTACCCAGCATGGTGCTCCGCTGGTAAGGAGTTGTCGCTGCAATATCTAACTACCCAGCACAGTGCTCCACTGGTAAGGATCTGTCACTGTTACATCTGACTACCCAGCATGGTGCTCCACTGGTAAGGAGCTGTCGCTGTTACATCTGACTACCCAGCATGGTGCTCCACTGGTAAGGAGCTGTCACTGTTACATCTGACTACCCAGCACAGTGCTCCACTGGTAAAGAGCTGTCAATGTTACATCTAACTACCCAGCATGGTGCTCCACTGGTAAGGAGCTGTCACTGTTAAATCTGACTACCCAGCATGGTGCTCCACTGGTAAGGAGCTGTCGCTGCTACATCTGACTACCCAGCATGGTGCTCCACTGGTAAGGAGCTGTCACTGTTACATTTGACTACCCAGCATGGTGCTCCACTGGTAAGGAGCTGTCACTGTTACATCTGACTACCCAGCATGGTGCTCCACTGGTAAGGAGCTGTCACTCTTACATCTGACTACCCAGCATGATGCTCCATTGGTAAGAAGCTGTCACTGTTACATCTGACTACCCAGCATGGTGCTCCACTGGTAAGGAGCTGTCACTGTTACATCTGACTACCCAGCATGGTGCTCCACTGGTAAGGAGCTGTCACTGTTAAATCTAACTACCCAGCATGATGCACCACTGGTAAGGAGCTGTCACTGCTTACATCTAACTACCCAGCATGGTGCTCCATTGGTAAGGAGCTGTCACTGCTAAATCTAACTACCCAGCACGGTGCTCCACTGGTAAGGAACTGTCGCTGTTACATCTAACTACCCAGCATGGTGCTCCACTGGTAAGGAGCTGTCACTGTTACATCTGACTACCCAGCATGGTGCTCCACTGGTAAGGAGCTGTCACTCTTACATCTGACTACCCAGCATGGTGCTCCATTGGTAAGAAGCTGTCACTGTTACATCTGACTACCCAGCATGGTGCTCCACTGGTAAGGAGCTGTCACTGTTACATCTGACTACCCAGCATGGTGCTCCACTGGTAAGGAGCTGTCGCTGTTACATCTAACTACCCAGCATGGTGCTCCACTGGTAAGGAGCTGACACTGTTACATCTGACTACCCAGCATGGTGCTCCTCTGGTAAGGAGCTGTCACTGCTAAATCTAACTACCCAGCATGGTGCTCCACTGGTAAGGAACTGTCACTGTTACATCTAACTACCCAGCATGGTGCTCCACTGGTAAGGAGCTGTCGCTGTGACATCTAACTACCCAGCACGGTGCTCCACTGGTAAGGAGCTGTCGCTGCTACATCTACCTACCCAGCATGGTGCTCCTCTGGTAAGGAGCTGTCACTGCTAAATCTAACTACCCAGCACGGTGCTCCACTGGTAAGGAGCTGTCACTGCTAAATCTAACTACCCAGCACGGTGCTCTACTAGTAAGGAGCTGTCGCTGTTACATTTGACTACCCAGCACAGTGCTCCACTGGTAAGGAGCTGTCGCTGTTACATTTGACTACCCAGCACGGTGCTCCACTGGTAAGGAGCTGTCACTGTTACATCTGACTACCCAGCACGGTGCTCCACTGGTAAGGAGCTGTCACTGCAAATCTAACTACACAGCACAGTGCTCCACTGGTAAGGAGCTGTCGCTGTTACATCTGACTACCCAGCATGGTGCTCCACTGGTAAGGAGCTGTCGCTGTTACATCTGACTACCCAGCATGGTGCTCCACTGGTAAGGAGCTGTCACTGTTACATCCGACTACCCAGCATGGTGTTCCACTGGTAAGGAGCTGTCACTGTTACATCTGACTACCCAGCATGGTGCTCCACTGGTAAGGAGCTGTCACTGTTACATCTGAATACCCAGCATGGTGCTCCACTGGTAAGGAGCTGTCGCTGTTACATCTAACTACCCAGCATGGTGCTCCACTGGTAAGGAGCTGTCACTGTTACATCTGACTACCCAGCATGGTGCTCCACTGGTAAGGAGCTGTCACTGTTAAATCTGACTACCCAGCATGATGCTCTACTGGTAAGGAGCTGTCGCTGTTACATCTGACTACCCAGCATGGTGCTCCACTGGTAAGGAGCTGTCACTGTTACATTTGACTACCCAGCATGGTGCTCCACTGGTAAGGAGCTGTCACTGTTACATCTGACTACCCAGCATGGTGCTCCACTGGTAAGGAGCTGTCACTCTTACATCTGACTACCCAGCATGGTGCTCCACTGGTAAGGAGCTGTCGCTGTTACATCTGACTACCCAGCATGGTGCTCCACTGGTAAGGAGCTGTCACTGTTACATCCGACTACCCAGCATCGTGTTCCACTGGTAAGGAGCTGTCACTGTTACATCTGACTACCCAGCATGGTGCTCCACTGGTAAGGAGCTGTCACTGTTACATCTGAATACCCAGCATGGTGCTCCACTGGTAAGGAGCTGTCGCTGTTACATCTAACTACCCAGCATGGTGCTCCACTGGTAAGGAGCTGTCACTGTTACATCTGACTACCCAGCATGGTGCTCCACTGGTAAGGAGCTGTCACTGTTAAATCTGACTACCCAGCATGATGCGCTACTGGTAAGGAGCTGTCGCTGCTACATCTGACTACCCAGCATGGTGCTCCACTGGTAAGGAGCTGTAACTGTTACATTTGACTACCCAGCATGGTGCTCCACTGGTAAGGAGCTGTCACTGTTACATCTGACTACCCAGCATGGTGCTCCACTGGTAAGGAGCTGTCACTCTTACATCTGACTACCCAGCATGGTGCTCCATTGGTAAGAAGCTGTCACTGTTACATCTGACTACCCAGCATGGTGCTCCACTGGTAAGGAGCTGTCACTGTTACATCTGACTACCCAGCATGGTGCTCCACTGGTAAGGAGCTGTCACTGTTAAATCTAACTACCCAGCATGATGCACTACTGGTAAGGAGCTGTCGCTGCTACATCTAACTACCCAGCACGGTGCTCCGCTGGTAAGGAGCTGTCACTGCTAAATCTAACTACCCAGCACGGTGCTCCACTGGTAAGGAACTGTCGCTGTTACATCTAACTACCCAGCATGGTGCTCCACTGGTAAGGAGCTGTCACTGTTACATTTGACTACCCAGCATGGTGCTCCACTGGTAAGGAGCTGTCACTGTTACATCTGACTACCCAGCATGGTGCTCCACTGGTAAGGAGCTGTCACTCTTACATCTGACTACCCAGCATGGTGCTCCATTGGTAAGAAGCTGTCACTGTTACATCTGACTACCCAGCATTGTGCTCCACTGGTAAGGAGCTGTCACTGTTACATCTGACTACCCAGCATGGTGCTCCACTGGTAAGGAGCTGTCGCTGTTACATCTAACTACCCAGCATGGTGCTCCACTGGTAAGGAGCTGACACTGTTACATCTGACTACCCAGCATGGTGCTCCTCTGGTAAGGAGCTGTCACTGCTAAATCTAACTACCCAGCACGGTGCTCCACTGGTAAGGAACTGTCACTGTTACATCTAACTACCCAGCACGGTGCTCCACTGGTAAGGAGCTGTCGCTGTGACATCTAACTACCCAGCACGGTGCTCCACTGGTAAGGAGCTGTCGCTGCTACATCTACCTACCCAGCACGGTACTCCGCTGGTAAGGAGCTGTCACTGCTAAATCTAACTACCCAGCACGGTGCTCCACTGGTAAGGAGCTGTCACTGCTAAATCTAACTACCCAGCACGGTGCTCTACTAGTAAGGAGCTGTCGCTGTTACATTTGACTACCCAGCACAGTGCTCCACTGGTAAGGAGCTGTCGCTGTTACATTTGACTACCCAGCACGGTGCTCCACTGGTAAGGAGCTGTCGCTGTTACATCTGACTACCCAGCACGGTGCTCCACTGGTAAGGAGCTGTCGCTGCAACATCTAACTACACAGCACAGTGCTCCACTGGTAAGGAAGCTGTCGCTGTTACATCTGACTACCCAGCATGGTGCTCCACTGGTAAGGAGCTGTCGCTGTTACATCTGACTACCCAGCATGGTGCTCCACTGGTAAGGAGCTGTCACTGTTACATCCGACTACCCAGCATGGTGTTCCACTGGTAAGGAGCTGTCACTGTTACATCTGACTACCCAGCATGGTGCTCCACTGGTAAGGAGCTGTCACTGTTAAATCTGACTACCCAGCATGATGCGCTACTGGTAAGGAGCTGTCGCTGCTACATCTGACTACCCAGCATGGTGCTCCACTGGTAAGGAGCTGTCACTGTTACATTTGACTACCCAGCATGGTGCTCCACTGGTAAGGAGCTGTCACTGTTACATCTGACTACCCAGCATGGTGCTCCACTGGTAAGGAGCTGTCACTCTTACATCTGACTACCCAGCATGGTGCTCCATTGGTAAGAAGCTGTCACTGTTACATCTGACTACCCAGCATGGTGCTCCACTGGTAAGGAGCTGTCACTGTTACATCTGACTACCCAGCATGGTGCTCCACTGGTAAGGAGCTGTCACTGTTAAATCTAACTACCCAGCATGATGCACTACTGGTAAGGAGCTGTCGCTGCTACATCTAACTACCCAGCACGGTGCTCCGCTGGTAAGGAGCTGTCACTGCTAAATCTAACTACCCAGCATGGTGCTCCACTGGTAAGGAACTGTCGCTGTTACATCTAACTACCCAGCATGGTGCTCCACTGGTAAGGAGCTGTCACTGTTACATTTGACTACCCAGCATGGTGCTCCACTGGTAAGGAGCTGTCACTGTTACATCTGACTACCCAGCATGGTGCTCCACTGGTAAGGAGCTGTCACTCTTACATCTGACTACCCAGCATGGTGCTCCATTGGTAAGAAGCTGTCACTGCTACATCTGACTACCCAGCATTGTGCTCCACTGGTAAGGAGCTGTCACTGTTACATTTGACTACCCAGCATGGTGCTCCACTGGTAAGGAGCTGTCGCTGTTACATCTAACTACCCAGCATGGTGCTCCACTGGTAAGGAGCTGACACTGTTACATCTGACTACCCAGCATGGTGCTCCTCTGGTAAGGAGCTGTCACTGCTAAATCTAACTACCCAGCACGGTGCTCCACTGGTAAGGAACTGTCACTGTTACATCTAACTACCCAGCACGGTGCTCCACTGGTAAGGAGCTGTCGCTGTGACATCTAACTACCCAGCACGGTGCTCCACTGGTAAGGAGCTGTCGCTGCTACATCTACCTACCCAGCACGGTGCTCCACTGGTAAGGAGCTGTCACTGCTAAATCTAACTACCCAGCACGGTGCTCCACTGGTAAGGAGCTGTCACTGCTAAATCTAACTACCCAGCATGGTGCTCTACTAGTAAGGAGCTGTCGCTGTTACATTTGACTACCCAGCACAGTGCTCCACTGGTAAGGAGCTGTCGCTGTTACATTTGACTACCCAGCACGGTGCTCCACTGGTAAGGAGCTGTCGCTGTTACATCTGACTACCCAGCACGGTGCTCCGCTGGTAAGGAGCTGTCGCTGCAATATCTAACTACACAGCACAGTGCTCCACTGGTAAGGAGCTGTCGCTGTTACATCTGACTACCCAGCATGGTGCTCCACTGGTAAGGAGCTGTCGCTGTTACATCTGACTACCCAGCATGGTGCTCCACTGGTAAGGAGCTGTCACTGTTACATCCGACTACCCAGCATGGTGTTCCACTGGTAAGGAGCTGTCACTGTTACATCTGACTACCCAGCATGGTGCTCCACTGGTAAGGAGCTGTCACTGTTACATCTGAATACCCAGCATGGTGCTCCACTGGTAAGGAGCTGTCACTGTTACATCTGACTACCCAGCATGGTGCTCCACTGGTAAGGAGCTGTCGCTGTTACATCTAACTACCCAGCATGGTGCTCCACTGGTAAGGAGCTGACACTGTTACATCTGACTACCCAGCATGGTGCTCCTCTGGTAAGGAGCTGTCACTGCTAAATCTAACTACCCAGCACGGTGCTCCACTGGTAAGGAACTGTCACTGTTACATCTAACTACCCAGCACGGTGCTCCACTGGTAAGGAGCTGTCGCTGTGACATCTAACTACCCAGCACGGTGCTCCACTGGTAAGGAGCTGTCGCTGCTACATCTACCTACCCAGCACGGTGCTCCGCTGGTAAGGAGCTGTCACTGCTAAATCTAACTACCCAGCACGGTGCTCCACTGGTAAGGAGCTGTCACTGCTAAATCTAACTACCCAGCACGGTGCTCTACTAGTAAGGAGCTGTCGCTGTTACATTTGACTACCCAGCACAGTGCTCCACTGGTAAGGAGCTGTCGCTGTTACATTTGACTACCCAGCACGGTGCTCCACTGGTAAGGAGCTGTCGCTGTTACATCTGACTACCCAGCACGGTGCTCCGCTGGTAAGGAGCTGTCGCTGCAATATCTAACTACACAGCACAGTGCTCCACTGGTAAGGAGCTGTCGCTGTTACATCTGACTACCCAGCATGGTGCTCCACTGGTAAGGAGCTGTCGCTGTTACATCTGACTACCCAGCATGGTGCTCCACTGGTAAGGAGCTGTCACTGTTACATCCGACTACCCAGCATGGTGTTCCACTGGTAAGGAGCTGTCACTGTTACATCTGACTACCCAGCATGGTGCTCCACTGGTAAGGAGCTGTCACTGTTACATCTGAATACCCAGCATGGTGCTCCACTGGTAAGGAGCTGTCGCTGTTACATCTAACTACCCAGCATGGTGCTCCACTGGTAAGGAGCTGTCACTGTTACATCTGACTACCCAGCATGGTGCTCCACTGGTAAGGAGCTGTCACTGTTAAATCTGACTACCCAGCATGATGCGCTACTGGTAAGGAGCTGTCGCTGCTACATCTGACTACCCAGCATGGTGCTCCACTGGTAAGGAGCTGTCACTGTTACATTTGACTACCCAGCATGGTGCTCCACTGGTAAGGAGCTGTCACTGTTACATCTGACTACCCAGCATGGTGCTCCACTGGTAAGGAGCTGTCACTCTTACATCTGACTACCCAGCATGGTGCTCCACTGGTAAGGAGCTGTCGCTGTTACATCTGACTACCCAGCATGGTGCTCCACTGGTAAGGAGCTGTCACTGTTACATCCGACTACCCAGCATGGTGTTCCACTGGTAAGGAGCTGTCACTGTTACATCTGACTACCCAGCATGGTGCTCCACTGGTAAGGAGCTGTCACTGTTACATCTGAATACCCAGCATGGTGCTCCACTGGTAAGGAGCTGTCGCTGTTACATCTAACTACCCAGCATGGTGCTCCACTGGTAAGGAGCTGTCACTGTTACATCTGACTACCCAGCATGGTGCTCCACTGGTAAGGAGCTGTCACTGTTAAATCTGACTACCCAGCATGATGCGCTACTGGTAAGGAGCTGTCGCTGCTACATCTGACTACCCAGCATGGTGCTCCACTGGTAAGGAGCTGTCACTGTTACATTTGACTACCCAGCATGGTGCTCCACTGGTAAGGAGCTGTCACTGTTACATCTGACTACCCAGCATGGTGCTCCACTGGTAAGGAGCTGTCACTCTTACATCTGACTACCCAGCATGGTGCTCCATTGGTAAGAAGCTGTTACTGTTACATCTGACTACCCAGCATGGTGCTCCACTGGTAAGGAGCTGTCACTGTTACATCTGACTACCCAGCATGGTGCTCCACTGGTAAGGAGCTGTCACTGTTAAATCTAACTACCCAGCATGATGCACTACTGGTAAGGAGCTGTCGCTGCTACATCTAACTACCCAGCACGGTGCTCCGCTGGTAAGGAGCTGTCACTGCTAAATCTAACTACCCAGCACGGTGCTCCACTGGTAAGGAACTGTCGCTGCAATATCTAACTACACAGCACAGTGCTCCACTGGTAAGGAGCTGTCGCTGTTACATCTGACTACCCAGCATGGTGCTCCACTGGTAAGGAGCTGTCACTGTTACATCTGACTACCCAGCATGGTGCTCCACTGGTAAGGAGCTGTCACATCTGACTACCCAGCATGGTGCTCCACTGGTAATGAGCTGTCGCTGTTATATCTAACTACCCAGCATTGTGCTCCACTGGTAAGGAGCTGTCACTGTTATATCTGACTACCCAGCATGGTGCTCCACTGGTAAGGAGCTTTCACTGTTAAATCTGACTACCCAGCATGATGCGCTACTGGTAAGGAGCTGTCGCTGCTTATTTCCAATCTCTGCAGAGCAGAAGACCATAAATAAATGATTAAACTTGTCAGATCCACTCAAGCCTGATCCTTCAGGAAGTGGCTTGGGAGGAGGTGGTGGCGGGGGACACCGGAGGATGTCAACAGGTTAGAGGTGGGAGGATTAGATGGAGGGCGTGGGTTGGAGGTGGGGAAGGGTGTTACAAATGTTATCTGTCTTTGTGACTGATACAGTGAATTTGATTGAACCCTTATTTTACCAGGCAAGCTGAATGGGAACGTATTCTCTTTTAAAACAACGACCTGGGGAGTAGCTGCAGGTGAGAGGAGGCACACACACAGACAGATACACACCCCAGAGAAAACATCAGACATTAAGATCGCTGCCCTCTCTGCCCACAGGCAAACAGATCTATATGTGTCCTTGAACACTGTTCAAAGAACAGGCCTTAACCTTTAACATGGTCTCTGTTTGACTACAACATGCTTCAAGGCAAAACAGAGTTATGGGGAGTGAGTGAGCGTGTGTGATGAGAAAGATATAGGTTGTGAGCGAGTAATAAGTGTGTGTGTGCGGTATGTGTGTTTGGTAATGGAAGGGTGTGCATCGAAACACCCTTTTTGACTCCGAATGGCCATGTTACTATGGCAACAGGCTGGGCGAGGCGAGGGAATGTTCTCAATAGGAGAGTTCTGACACTGTGACGTGATCTGAATGCTCCCGCATGATCAGTCGGACTCAGAACGATGTCTGTTCAAAAGAAAAGCCAACTTCCTCTTGGGTTTGGGCAGACCGGTCCTCTGATTTAGCCCAATAGACAGGTAGACTCGGGAATATTAGGCAACACTGGAACCACAGTGTGGGATCTAAATAGTATCATGAAAGTGATGTCCATCGGTGATTAGGAGAGGACTGGTCAGGACTGGTTATATCAACGACTGACAGGAACAAATCAGGATGTACACATTTCAGGTTTAATTGATAGGAAACTATGTATAATCTACTGCATTAGCAGGTTGAATACATTTTCAAAAAAGAAAAAAAAATCAGCTCAATAATATCATTATTGTTCATCCTCTATGGGTATCACATGATAAAGCCATATGCACCAGCTTAAGCAGCCGTGAATATAAAGAGGACTTAAATATATGCTGATACAAACACGTCAACAAGCAAAGATTGGCACAGCACATTGGGTAGAATAATTGGCACAGCTCTGAATGAATATTTTACTATCTTCTGGACTGGTTCCCTCTGCTGAACGAGGGGGATCCGCAACACACTTCTACTGAGAGCTCAGTCTCAAATCCCTGACCATTGTTTTTAATGAGTGCACTCCATATGTCTTCTTGTGAATGTGTGTGTGTGTGTGTGTTCGTGGGCTCCCTTAACACTGTTGACAGCCATTGATACAGCACCAGCTTCACCGAGTGTGACTGGCTGTCACGGTGGAAGGGGACATTCATTCATCGGAGACTGATGGAGGGGGACTGGCTTTCCGCCATGACGGATCGATAGGAGGCGTTAGGGAGAGACACCCTTTGAAAGACACCAAGACAGCAGCCAGCAGGCAGATATTGTAGGAACTCTTCAAAGAGCACTCAGTGGAACCTTAAAGAGACTGACTGGTAGGAGTTGTCTGACTTTGAGGAGGAGGAAGGAGGAGGAAGGAGGGAGGAGGACTGAGAAGAGCCATCATACTGTATCTTGCTGGCTGGCGTGATTCATGTTGAGATCGGAGAGGGAGGCTGTTCTACTTTATGAGGCCCCCGTTAGCTTTTACTGCCTGGAGTGAAGGGCCATGCAATCTGTCCTAAAATGGAGCCACCATGGAGAGATAGGAGGTTTGCATTCGCGGCTTGGGTTCAGCTCTTGTCTTGTTGCTGCTTCCGAGTTTATCATCCATATACAGTACCAGTCAAAAGATTGGACACATCTACTCATTCCATGGTTTTTCTTTATTGTAGAACAATAGTGAAGACATCAAAACCATGAAATAACACATATGGAATCATGTAGTGACCAATCAAGCTTTAAACAGATCAAAATATATTACATATTTGAGATTCTTCAAAGCATTCACCCTTTGCCTTGATGACAGCTTGCACACTCTTGGCATTCTCTCAACAAGCTTCAAGAGGAAATCACCTGGAATTAATTTCAATTAACAGGTGTGCCTTGTTGAAAGTTAATTTGTAGAATTTCTTTCATTCTTAAAGCGTTTGAGCCAATCAGTTGTGTTGTGACAAGGTAGGGGTGGTATAAAGAAGACAGCCCTATTTGGTTAAAGACCAAGTCCATATTATGGCAAAAACAGCTCAAATATGCAAAGAGAAATGACAGTCCATCATTACTTTAAGACATGAAGGTCAGTCAATACAGAAAATTGTCAAGAACTTTGAAAGTTTCTTCAACTGCAGTCGCAAAAACCATCAAGCGCTACAATAAAACTGTCTCTCATGAGGACCGCCACAGGAAACGAAGACCCAGAGTTACCTGTGCTGCAGAAGATAAGTTCATTAGAGTTACCAGCCTCATAAATTGCAGCCCAAATAAATGCTTCACAGAGTTGAAGTAACAGACACATCTCAACATCAACTGTTCAGAGGAGACTGCGTGAATCAGACCTTCAAGGTCGAATTGCTGCAAAGAAACCACTACTAAAGGACACCAATAATAAGAAGAGACCTGCTTGGGCCAAGAAACACAAGCAATAGACATTAGACCGGTGGAAATCTGTCCTTTGGTCTGATGAGTCAAAATTTGAGATTTTTGCTTCCAACAAGCGTTTCTATGTGAGATGCAGAGTAGGTGAAAGGATGATCTCCGCACGTGTGGTTCCCACTGTGAAGCATAGAGGAGGTGGTGTGATGTTGTGGGGTGCTTTGCTGGTGACACTGTCTGTGATTGATTTAGAATTCAAGGCACACTTCACCAGCATGGCTACCACAGCATTCTGCAGCGATTCACCATCCCATCTGGTTTGCGCTTAGTGGGACTATCATTTGTTTTTCAACAGGCCAATGACCCAACACACCTCCAGGCTGTGTAAGGACTATTTGACCAAGAGGTAGAGTGATGGAGTGCTGCATCAGATTACCTGGCCTCCACAATCACCCGACCTCAACCAAATTGAGATGGTTTGAGATGAGTTGGACCGAGTGAAGGAAAAGCAGTCAACAAGTGCTCAGCATATGTGGGAACTCCTTCAAGACTGTTGGAAAAGCATTCCAGGTGAAGCTGATTAAGAGAATGCCAAGAGTGTGCAAAGTTGTCATCAAGGCAAAGGGTGGCTACATTGAAGAATCTCAAATATAAAACATATTATGATTTCTTTTACACTTTGTTTGGTTACTACATGATTCCATATGTGTTATTTTATAGTTTTGTTTTCTTCACTATTATTCTACAATGTAGAAAATAGTAAAAATAAAGAAAAACCCTTGAAGGAGTAGGTGTTCTAGAACTTTGACTGGCACTGTACATGTATCAGCTGTATCTGGAGTGACACTGTTAATCAGATTGTTTTAACCTTTCTAATACTGATCCATCTGCACATTATATAAGTTAAGAAAAAGGTGGAGTATATTATATACTGAATAAAAATATAAACACAACATGCAACAATTTCTAAGATTTTACTAAGTTGCAGTTCATATAAAGAAATCAGTCAATTGAATAAAGTTCATTGGGCCCTAATCCATAGATGTCACATGCCTGGGAATACAGATATGCATCTGTTGGTCACAGATAAGGTCACAGATAATAAAAGGTAGTGGTGTGGATCAGAAAACCAGTCAGTATCTGGTGTGACCACCATTTGTCTCATGCAGCGCGACACATCTCCTTCGCATAGCGTTGATCAGGCTGTTGATTGTGGCCTGTGTAATGTTGTTCCACTCCTCTTCAATGGCTGTGCAAAGTTGCTGGATATTGGCGGGAACTGGAACACCCTGTCGTATACGTCGGTCCAGAGCATCCCAAACATGCTCAATGGGTGACATGTCTGGTGAGTATGCAGGCCATGAAGGAACTGGGACATTTTCAGCTTCCACAAACTGTGTACAGATCCTTACGACATGGGGCCGTGCATTATCATGCTGAAACATGAGGTGATAGGGGCAGATGAATGGCATGACAATTAGCCCTAGGATCTCGTCACGGTGAATTCAAATTGCCATTGATAAAATTCAATTGTATTCGTTGTCCGTAACCCAATGGGGCACTCTGTTCACAATGTTGACATCAGCAAACCACTCGCCCACACGACGCCATACACATGGTCTGCGTTTGTGAGGCAAGTTGGACGTACTGCCAAATTCTCTAAAATGACGTTGGAGGCGGCTTCTGGTAGAGAAGTTAATATTAAATTCTCTGGCAACAGCTCTGGTGGACATCCCTGCAGTAAGCATGCCAGCATAAGCTCCCTCAAAATTTGAGACATCTGTCGCATTGTGTTGTGTGACAAAACTGCACATTTTAGAGTTGCCTTTCATTGTCCCCAGCACCCGTGTGTAATGGTCATGTTATGGATTATCTTGGCAAAGGAGGCATTCTCACTAACAGGGATGTAAACTAATTTGTGCACATTTGAAAGAGGTAAGCTTTTTGTGCATATGGAACATTTCTGGGATCTTTTATTTCAGCTCATGAAACAAAGGACCAACACTTACATGTTTTGTTCACATTTTTGTTCAGTGTATATAGTCGATCTTTGAAAATGACAGGCAGTGGAGCTGTCAGATGAGTGGGGCACGGGGACGACAACACTGAAGGTCTGTATTGTGTGTTAGTTCTCAGACAGGTAACGTGAGAGAGGAGCCAGGGTGAGTTTGCTCTGTGATAGAGGAGAGTGAGTCGAGTGTTGACCGTGTCGAGGGAGTGAGGGTAGAGGTAGCACTTCCCTGAGGTCTCAGAGGGAGAGCAGAGTGTGGTGTATGTTTAAATTGGACCAGTCTGAAAAACCGATGTGTGTAGACTAGAGACAGGAAGCTGTCAAAAAAATGCCTTAGCAGGAAGTAGGAAGTAGCAAGTAGGAAGTCAGTAAAGCGAGAGGTGGTGTGGCGTCCCTCTCATCCCTTTCTTGCATCTCTTCTCGCCCCATCTTTCTATCTTTTCTTTCAGTCTCATCTCTCTCTCTCGATCGCCCCTTACCGGAATCCCTCCCGTCTCTCTCCTTTCTCTTCCTGTTTCTCCTCATCTCTCTCTCTCGATCGACCCTTACCTGAATCCCTCCCGTCTCTCCTTTCTCTTCCTGTTTCTCCTCATCTCTCTCTCTTTTGACCCTTACCTGAATCCCTCCCGTGTCCCTCCTTTCTCTTCCTGTTTCTCCTCATCTCTCTCTCTCTCTCGACCCTTACCTGAATCCCTCCCGTCTCTCCTTTCTCTTCCTGTTTCTCCTCATCTCTCTCTCTCTTGACCCTTACCTGAATCCCTCCCGTGTCCCTCCTTTCTCTTCCTGTTTCTCCTCATCTCTCTCTCTCTCGACCCTTATCTGAAACCCTCCCGTCTCTCCTTTCTCTTCCTGTTTCTCCTCATCTCTCTCTCTCTTGACCCTTACCTGAATCCCTCTCGTGTCCCTCCTTTCTCTTCCTGTTTCTCCTCATCTCTCTCTCTCTCGACCCTTACCCAAATCCCTCCCGTCTCTCTCCTTTCTTTTCCTGTTTCTCCTCATCTCTCCCTCTCTTGACCCTTACCTGAATCCCTCCCGTGTCCCTCCTTTCTCTTCCTGTTTCTCCTCATCTCTCTCTCTCTCGACCCTTATCTGAATCCCTCTCGTCTCTCCTTTCTCTTCCTGTTTCTCCTCATCTCTCTCTCTCTTGACTCTTACCTGAATCCCTCTCGTGTCCCTCCTTTCTCTTCCTGTTTCTCCTCATCTCTCTCTCTCGACCCTTACCCGAATCCTTCCCGTCTCTCTCCTTTCTTTTCCTGTTTCTCCTCATCTCTCTCTCTCGACCCTTACCTGAATCCCTCCCTTCTCTCCTTTCTCTTCCTGTTTCTCCTCATCTCTCTCTCTCGACCCTTACCTGAATCCCTCCCGTCTCTCCTTTCTCTTCCTGTTTCTCCTCATCTCTCTCTCTCGACCCTTATCTGAATACCTCCCGTCTCTCCTTTCTCTTCCTGTTTCTCTCATCTCTCTCTCTCTTGACCCTTACCTGAATCCCTCTCGTGTCCCTCCTTTCTCTTCCTGTTTCTCCTCATCTCTCTCTCTCTCGACCCTTACCTGAATCCCTCCCGTCTCTCCTTTCTCTTCCTGTTTCTCCTCATCTCTCTCTCTCGACCCTTACCTGAATCCCTCCCGTCTCTCTCCTTTCTCTTCCTGTTTCTCCTCATCTCTCTCTCTCGACCCTTACCTGAATCCCTCCTGTCTCTCCTTTCTTTTCCTGTTTCTCCTCATCTCTCTCTCTTTCCTACTCGTTCACTCTCAGGGTTTTTTCACCTTCCAATCCAAGAGGTTCTTCTAATCTCCCCTTCTCCTGCTCTTGCTTTTGTTGCTCTACTTCGAAATCAATTACAAAACAGTCTGCAGTTGTGATTGGTACAGCAGTGTCTGCTATATTGGAACAGTGAGTTCTTTTGAGGTTTACTTTATGTTAATTATATTCCTCTGACTCTCTTCTCAGAGTGCTACTTAACAAGTCTGCTCTGCTTCTAAATGCAGATGGGAAGGTTTACCATTATACGATGCAAATACAATTAATAACATTCTTTGTCAGATAAATTACACATATTAAACCAAGTAGAGAGAAAAGGCACCAGGTTAGTTAGAACTCCTCTTCTCATTTGAATATTTGCATACACCCCCGGTCCTATTCAGCAATAAATATAGTTGTGATATCGTGATCGATCAAAACAAAAAGGAACAATCGTGACTAGTAGAGTACTTGTCTTGTTTCTAGGGCCATTAGCGTTTTGGCTATTTTGAAAGGATCTGTGTATAATCAGGCCACACAACACATTATCCAGAGATGAGAGTGGTAATTATGGGCTGTAATAGGGGCCAATTAGGATGACTCTTCAAGCTTTACTCTGTAATGCTTTGTTTCATTCCTCTCTCCACAGTGGCATGTGGTTTTTCCTGTACTGTGAGGGCTGCTGTTACTGTGGTAGAGCTGGAATAATGTGATGTCGGTCAAGGCCTAGTGTAACCGCGCCTATTTCTATTGTTCTATGATGAATAGTATTTCATTAATATATATTTTTTAAATGTAACCTTTATATAACTAGGCAAGTCAGTTAAGAACTAATTCTTATTCACAATGACGGCCTACCCCAGCCAAATCCAGACGACGCTGGGCCTATTGTGTGCCTACCTATGGGACTCCCAATCACAGCCGGATGTGATACAGCCTGGAATCGAACCAGGGACTGTAGTGACGCCTCTTGCACTGAGATACAGTGCCTTAGACCGCCCCTAAACGTAGCACTATGATCAAATATCATCACAAATATGATGTTTGATACTGTTGTGTCTATCCTGTTTGACTCAAATCAGGAAGAGAACACACTTTTAGGTACATTTGTGATATAGCTTGAATGCCTCAAAGACCGGTATAGGAAGGTCCCCAACAAGCTCCCCCTAAAAATCAAGCTACAAGATACCCACTTGTTACCAGACACTATGATATTTTTCAAAAACTCTACTAACAAAGTTTTTGTTACTTTGTTAGTACTTTTATTTTATTACTTGATGATGTGATTATTTTACTTTGTTACTTGTATTTTAAAGTACTACACAAATAAAGTTGTCTCCCCTTCCTCCCCCCAGTATGTCCTCTCCTCCTAGGCTGTAATGTGAAAGACACCTCCCAGTGTGTGTCTCATCCAGAGGCTGATTGGTGTTGGAGAGATTGTGTCTCTGGAGCTCAAGGCCCAGGCAGGGAAGGATTCACTACTGTTCTCTAAGAACTCTGAAAATGTACAGCTCAAAACACTCTGTCGCTTTTCAAAACTAGATTATGTTACTGTGTGTGTGTGAGAGATAAGAGAGAGGGAGGGAGATAGAGAGAGAGAGAGAGAGAGAGAGAGAGAGAGAGAGAGAGAGAGGGGGAACAAATTACAAACATTTTCATTGCCATTGAATAAATCAGTGGAGACAGTTGATGAGGAAAATAACCAAATCAATAATGCAAGCAAAGATAATATCCTAGTTTAATCAAAGTTCTCATCAAACACATCTTTTAATTAACAAAACACTTTTTTTCTCCAGAGATGCCAATGTGTAGAACTGGTTTTAACCCTAGTGACTCAAAGTCATGTTTTCCATCCACAATGACAGTAGAGGACAGTAGCCACTCTTTCAAGACATTCAAAACCATGACAACGGCATACTGTAAGAAGAGTAAATACCATACTGTTAACTTCTTATGGCTGCAGGGGCTGTATTGAGTAGCTTGGATGAAAAGGTGCCCAGAGTAAACGGCCAGCTCCTCAGTCTCAGTTGCTAATATATGCATATTATTATTAGTATTGGATAGAAAACACTCTAAAGTTTCCAAAACTGTCAAAATATTGTCTGTGAGTATAACAGAACTGATATTACAGGCGAAACCCTGAAGAAAATCAAACCAGGAAGTGGCTTCTATTTTGAAAACTCCATGTTCCATAGCCTGCCTTTGCTCCATTTAAAGGGATATCAACCAGATTCCTTTTCCTTTCGCTTCCTCAAGGTGTCAACAGTCTTCAGACATAGTTTCAGGCTTTTATTTTGAAAACTGAGCCAGAAAGATAACATCAGGTGTTCCTACTGAAAAATACAGTTGCGGTTGATATATTTATCGATTATATATTTTAAAAACAACCTGAGGATTGATTATAAAAAGCGTTTGACATGTTTCTGTGGACATTACGGAAACTATTTGGAATTTGTCTGCATTGTCGTGACCGCTCTTTCCTGTGGATTTCTGAACATAACGCGCCAAACAAACGGAGGTATTTTGGATATAAAAATAATCTTTATGGAACAAAAGAAAAATGTATTGTGTAACTGGGAGTCTCGTGAGTGAAAACATCCGAAGATCATCATTTTCGTGACCAAGCTACTTGATGCTAAGTGTACATAATGTTTTGTCGAGCGACCGATAAATTTACACAAACGCTTGGATTGCTTTCGCTGTAAAGCATATTTTCAAAATCTGACACGACAGGTGGATTAACAAAAGGCTAAGCTGTGTTTTCCTATATTGCAGTTGTGATTTCATGAATATAAATATTTTTTGTAATATTGTTTGACTGTGGCGCTATGCAATTCAGCGGTTGTTGATGACAATTATTCTGTTAACGGGATTGCAGCCATAACAAGTTTTAAAGAGCATCATTCCTTGCTAATAGAACTGTAATAACTCCAGTTCAACATCGCAGGGTGGGTCATTCTGATTGGTTCTCTGTTGCTTCTATTGGCCTTTCCGAGCAGCCCTCTTTCGAAGCCCTCATTTCACCACTCAATGGCACACCGAGCAATATTGATTGCGATAGTTGGGTAGTTTGAGCATTAAAGAGCCTAAAAGTGGTTATTTGAAGACTGACACCCCCTGCCCAGCACGCATAGAGACACAGATACACACACGCACACACACTGACAGTTGCTCCAAAGCATGAACAGTCTCAGTCTGTGAGTCATAAAAGCATAAGATTACCTTCAGACAGGACTTCGTTAACTATATGGCCCGTCAGTGAGGGTTGTTACCAGGGCTCGATAGGTCTCTACTGCATACACCCCAACTTAACCCTTTTATGATACTCTCAGCCACTGAACAGTAATCAGTGTACTGTTGTGCTTACATACTTTATAGGCCTCAACTGTATATAAACCCGTAGTTAACCCTTGATTGACACCCTCAGCCTCCTGGCAGTAATCACCGCACCATTGTCACTCACACACTGACACCTACATGCGTTACTAAGACCCCTGCTACACTGTGGAAAGAGTGTGGATCGATGTGGATCCAAACTGAATTGAACCATTATAATGAGGGCAATTTCCTGGGAAACTGCAGGAGAAACAAATCTCCTTAAATCACTACCCACACAGCAGCCTATAATGACCAAATAATGGAGGCCTCCAGTGCTCCCACTCGATTTGGGCTGAGTATAAAGAAATCATATTTGCACGCCTTAAATTAAACACCACAAATAAATCAAATGTTTTAAAATGACTAAGCAACCATTTATTAGAAATATTGTAAAATACGGAAAGAAGTGTTATTGCAAAATCAACCATTGTTACAGGCTCTAGGCTGAACAGTGTTAAAACTTTTCTTTTTCCCAAGATGGCGTAGCAGTCGGATGTGTGTTTTCGTCTTGTCCCTTCCTGTCCCGTGTAAACATCGTTTTTTCTAGGTTTTTTCCCCGTATATATTTTAATATCATTTTCCATCTACGGACTGAATTAACTCTCCTGCAACCCGCCTCACCCAATGTGGTACGGATCTGCTATTTTAATACTTACGAACAATAACTCCCATCAAAAGCTAGCCAGCTAACTGGCTACCATCAAACTGGCTACTAGCTAACCGCGAACCGCTAGCTGTCTAGAGCACATCGAACTGTTAGCTTAAGAGGCCCATCGGACAAATTCTTTGGCCACTATACCTAGTTTGCCAATTCGCCTTTTTTTCCACACGGAGCCCTGCGGATCCATCTTCTGAACCAGAATCCCAACAGAAGCGAGCCAGCTAACTAGCTACTAGCTAGTATTCAGCGGTCATTAGCTACCTCTAGCATGGACAACTTTCGCCTGTCTGCACAACGCGACTCAAACCAGAGCAAATCGGACGTAATTTTTCTCCATATCTCCGGATTCCTACCGCAAGCTCTGGACCTTTTTTCTTTTTTTCTTCACGTGGATCACAGCAGCTAGCTAGCTGCTATCCGAGTGGCCAGTCCTGGCTAACGTCCCTGTCACGAAGCAAGAAGCAATTAGCCTGGAGCTAGCCCTGCGTCGTCCCCTGAATGCGCATCCGTTAGCCTGCTAGCCCGCTAGCCGCGGCCTGCTAGCTGTCCAGAGAACATCGGTCTGTTAGTTTAAGAGGCCCATCGGACAAATTCTTTGGCCACCATACCTATTTTGCCAATTGGCCTGGTTTACCACACGGAGCCCTGCTGATCCGTCTGCCAACGTAATAGCACGAGGGAGCCACAACAGACAATAGTCACTTCATGGCCTTTCGTCACGACGTCCCTCCAAGGCCTTTCTGCTAACTTGCTAGCTGCCTGAAGCCACTCATTGGACTCGTTTGATTCACTCGGCTACATATGCCTCCCGCTAACGTCAATATGCCTTGTCCATTGCTGCTTTGGTTAATATTTATTGCCTTATTTCACTGTAGAGCCTATAGCCCTGCTCAATACGCCTTATTTAACACTTAAGTTCCACCTACCACACATGCGATGACATCACCTGGTTTAAATGATATTTCTAGAGACAATATCTCTTTCACCATCACTCTATGCACAGGTTTACCCCCACTGTATTCACATCCTACCATACCTTTGTCTGTACATTATGCCTTGAATCTACTCTACCGTGCCCAGAAATCTGCTCCTTTTCCGAACGTACTAGGCGACCAGTTCTTTTAGCCTTTATCCCACTCCTCCTCTGCTCCTCTGGTGATGTGGAGGTTAATCCAGGCCTAGCTCCACTCCAATTCCCCAGGCGCTATCATTTGTTGACTTCTGTAACCGTAAAAGCCTTGGTTTCATGCATGTTAACATTAGAAGCCTCCTCCCTAAATGTGTTTAATTCACTGCCCTAGCACACTCTGCCAACCCGGATGTCCTAGCCGTGTCTGAATCCTGGCTCAGGAAGACTACCAAAACCCCTGAAATTTCCATCCCTATCTATAACATTTTCCGACAAGATAGAACTGCCAAAGGTGGCGGTGTTGCAATCTACTGCAGAGATAGCCTGCAGCGTTCTGTCTTACTATCCAAACAATTCGAGCTTCTACTTTTAAACATCCACCTTTCCAGAAACAAGTCTCTCACCGTTGCCACTTGCTATAGACCACCGTCTGCCCCCAGCTGTGCCCTTGAAACCATATGTGAACTGATTGCCCCCCATCTATCTTTAGAGCTCGTGCTGCTAGGTGACCTAAACTGGGACATGCTTAACATTGATGCCCTCAATATCACACAAATTATCAATGAACCCACCAGGTGCAACCCCAAATCTGTAAACACGGGCACCCTCATAGATAGCATCCTAACCTACTTGCCCTCCAAATACACCTCTGCTGTTTTCAACCAAGATCTCATTGATCACTGCCTCATTGCCTGCATCCGTAATGGGTAGCGGTCAAACGACCACCCCTCATCACTGTCAAATGCTCCCTAAAACACTTCAGCGAGCAGGCCTATCTAATCGACCTGGCCCGGGTATCCTGGAAGGATATTGACCTCATCCCATCAGTAGAGGATGCCTGGTCATTCTTTAAAAGTGCCTTCCTCACCATCTTAAATAAGCATGCCCGGTTCAAAAAATGTAGAACCAGGAGGCCCATGGTTCTCTCCAGACCTGACTGCCCTTGACCAGCGCCAAAACATCCTGTGGCGTTCTGCATTAGCATCGAATAGCCCCCGTGATATGCAACTTTTCAGGGAAGTTAGGAACCAATATACACCGGCAGTTAGGAAAGCTACGGCTTGCTTTTTCAAGCAGAAATTAGCATCCTGTAACACAAACTCAACTCTACCCTGCCTTTCTAAGGTCTTCGAAAGCCAAGTTAACAAACAGATTACCGACAATTTCAAATCCCACCGTACCTTCTCCGCTATGCAATCTGGTTTCAGAGCTGGTCATGGGTGCACGTCAGCCACGCTCAAGGTCCTAAATGATATCATAACCGCCATCGATAAGAGACATTACTGTGCAGCCGTATTCATCGACCTGGCCAAGGCCTTCGACTGTCAATCACCACATTCTTATTGGCAGACTCAACAGCCTTGGTTTCTCAAATGATTGTCTTGCCTGGTTCGCCAACTACTTCGGAACGAACTGCAAAAATCTGAAGCTGGAGACTCATATTTCCCTCACTAGCTTTAAGCACCAGCTGTCTAAGCAGCTCACAGATCATTGCACTTGTACATAGCCCATCTGTAAACAGCCCATCCAACTACCTCATCCCCATACTGTATTTATTTATTTATGTTGCTCCTTTGCACCCCAGTATCTCTACTTGCACATTCATCTTCTGCACATCTACCATGCCCGTGTTTAATTGCTATATTGTAATTACTTCGCCACCATGGCCTATTCATTGCCTTAACTCCCTTATCTTATCTCATTTGCATTCACTGTATATAGACTTTTTTTTCTACTGTATTATTGACTCCATGTTTTGTTTATTCCACGTGTAACTGTTGTTGTATGTGTCGAACTGCTCTGCTTTATCTTGGCCAGGTCGCAGTTGCAAACTAGCCTAGCTGGTTAAATAAAGGTGAAATAAAAATAAATAAATAGGTAAATCCCCAACATGGCTTCCTAAACAATAGAACAAGGAATATCCAAGAGAATCGTATATTAATACATCTCTTAATCGACGTAAACACTAGGTTCTACTTAAGTAAAGGGAATTCGAGCATCAAGTTAGTATGAGTTAGCAGTAAGTCTTTTTCGCGAACACAGATGACAATTAAAGAGAAAGCAGACAGTGAGAGAGTGGGAGAAACAGCGGGTGTAGAGAGAGGTATTTGGAGCGGAGCGGTGCCGGAGCGCTCATTAGCCGAGGCTGAGGTGGCGATACAGGACGCCCGACACGTCTTCAAACACGCGATTGAGCCGGTGTCTGACTCGCTTCTACACATTAGCATCATCAAAGAGAATATTTAAGAGACAGAATTAAGAGAATAAAGCATTTGCATGACAGAACCCATGACACGTAAACCTTATCAAAGGGCTTTAGTGTGGGAGAGAGAAAAAGAGAGATTGAGAGAGAGATAAAGAGAGAGGGAAAGGATGTGTGCCGTGCATGCACGCAAACCTTAGCCTCCTCTGCCTGAGAGAGATAGAGAGAGAGAGAGAGAGAGAGAGAGAGAGAGGGAGAGGGGTGAGATTTAAGCACACATCAAATCTATTGAACTTTAACCAATCAAAACAATTAATTACACTGCAAATACTGAAGTAATAGAAAATGACAAAGCTGACGTGTGGCAGTCAGTGTAATTCAAAGCTGCATCAAGGATACTTCTTAAGAAAAGGCTGAATAATGTTTTTTATAATTGTAGTCTTCAGGCCATGAAAAGAAAATAAACAAAAGGAGAGCTTTCCATTTGCTACAGTGCAAAATCCTTGAAGATAAAAAGTGGGAGGTACTTTATTTCCAACTGTTTTTTCCTCAGAAAAGTTATCTGGTATGACGCCTTTTCAGAAAGACTGAGGTATAGAGCTCGTCATAAAAATGTAATCTCTCACTGGTCCTGCAAGCAAAACAATGGACAGCCTTGACCTCAATCTTTCAGACTTCTGGCTTGTTTCCTTCAGTCCCTAGCCCCGTCTTCTACCCCTTTGGTGTTCACAGATCTGAAAGGAATGGATAGGAGTAAGCAAGAACGATGATGACTCCACCTCTCCCATAGGCTAAGTGGAGTTCCTCCACCATTATCTCTTACCAATCAAATCCTTTCAGATCTGTGAACCTCTGTCTCTGATTGGCAATTACTATTACCCTGCAATTACTATTACCATGCAATTACTATTCAATTCAATGAATAGCTTACGATCACAATAGACAATTACAACACTCCTATTCTGACAGAGGCACAGTAGGCTGCTCTGAGGAAAATATGAAAAACACAAGCGATGAATGAATAGCCCGTCCAAGAATTTTAATCAGTGCAATTAGTAAATGGTGCACAATAGAAAGAGTAGAAAGGACAGTTTTTCTTCTTGTAGAGTCTCCATTGATGTGTCACCAGGTGGTTGTGGGTAAATTAGTGAGATGGCAGAACCTGTAGACACTAGACAATACATGAAGAACTTTATACCATAAATGACCTGAAGTCTACAAAATAAACTCTTTGTCGTACCTCCCAAGCTCCCATTTGACAACAACTAGAGTACATCCCAATTACGATGTGAATTCAAACGTCACCATGGCATGTAGGGACAGACATGTAGGGATACAGACATGTAGGGATACAGACATGTAGGGATACAGCCATGTAGGGATACAGCCATGTAGGGATACAGAGAAGGTTAGAAATCCGAGTGAACTGTTGAACTGTGTGTTTCGTAAGCGATGAGGATTTATGGTAGTTGGCACATCAGAAGACGATTTCTCCAGGCATCTCTTTGTACTACATGTGTGTGGGCAGATGTAGGATACTGTGTGTTTGTGTGCGTGTGTGTGTGTGTGTGTGTGTGTGTAAGAGAGAAAGAAAGAGACTGCCTTAGGTACTTGTGTGTACAATAACTCTTAGTGTGTGTGTGTGTGTGTGTGTCCTTGCGTTGTTGTATGCGTGTGTGTGTAAGTGTGCTTGCGTGCACGACTTAGTGTGTTTAAATGAGACTTCGCAGAGTTCACAGGTCCGCGAGTGGGAAGAGAAAAAGCATGTGGGCGGGGAACAGAGAGTGTGTGGTTGCATGGTGCCCAGTTCTTTGGTTTTAGAATCTAAATTAGGATTATTTTCAAAGAAAATAGAACAATACCATTACTGTCACATTGCTCTTCGTTAGAGGTCAGAACATCTCGCTGAGGTAAAGCATTTTCAATTATATATCCTTCTACTTTTTAAATTACCTTAAGTCATAGAGATTGATGAGTATCAAGCAAGGGAACAAGTATAAACTACAAACAGAACATCAAGATGGTAATGGTACCTCACACTCAAACATGCATCCTTCAACCAGACACACTGTAGGAGGAACTCTGTCTTTCTCTCTCTCTCCATCAGCCTGTCCATAAGCCTGTCACCATGGTGATAATGAAGACAAATTGATAATACATACAGTAAACACACCTTGACAACAAATGCAAATGACTGGATAGATATTATAGGTTTCCCAGACGGATTTCTTTTCAGAAGCCACATTTCTCAACCTGGTGTTGATTTGCTATTTCTCGCCAGAATCATGGCATACTGTAACAATACCTTCCATACCATCCATGGAATACACCATACATACATATCTACCACACTATACATATTTCTCTTTCTCTTATGAAATGTCCCAGATAATACTTACAAATCTGCTTCTTGGCCCAGTTTCTGCATTCAACTTTCTGCATCCTATACATGATTGGGTTAGTGTACAATAACTGTATGCAGCTTCATGATGGTTCAAACACTCCCCGGTTCCCCCTCCTCCCACCCCATAGATGGGTTGGTTGTTTAGCAACAAAACCGACGCGTGCAGAGCTATGGGACAAAACAGACTTACTGTAGATTGTTGACAACATGTAAACTACATTTAGTGTTCAATGTTTAACGAAAACATAAATTAATTTGGACAATGAGCACTTGTTGGCGCTCAAATCCATTGTCACAGTTGTTGGTTAGCTAGCTAGCTAGCGCATTTTTGCCATATTAGCGTAGACATGACATCAGCCAAAACATCTAATAATAAGATGGTATCAAGAACAACATAAAACTAGATAAATTGAGCAACCTGCAATTCTCCACATGGAAGCTTCTTGTCATTGCTAGCAATCTGGCCATCCAGATTTAATTACAACAACACATGGAGTTCTTCCCCATTGAATCGTGCGCATGGCTTCGGTGATGTTGTCAGCGAACCCGTCTATAAAGTCGAGCAGTGATGCGTTGACAGAGAGGAGGACGACGTCACCATGGGACAGGGACTACTTATACTTCCATTATCCTACAGTCCCACTGTCTGCATAGCATTAAAAGCTTACACATGTGGTGATTGACAGAGTACTGAGTACTGTGCTCTGCTAGTGTGGTATCTGTCAGTGTAAATCCTCAGAGCACAGCTGCATGGATATACTGCCGTTTAGGTAGACACCCTGTCGCCATGGGGATAAGAGTGATGTAGCCTGGTCATTTTCTTTGATATTTTTCATTCGGTTAGTCTTGCCTTACCTCTGCTCAGTGTACACTCCTGTGTTAGTAGTGCTAAGGCAAGCGCAACATAGTAAACTTGACAAAACTGAATATTGAGTAGGCTGATGCAATAATCTAAACATTCCATAGAATGTAATTAATGGGGCTTGTGAAGCAAGAGTCCCCACTTTAAATCTTTGTCATACTTCCTATTATTATTATTTGGAACGGTACTCCTCTTATACTGTTTAAGCTAGTAACATAATTCCAACTTTAAAATGTGCCGAGTGGTCAGGACCCGTGTGCTTGCGTGCAACTTTTAAAAATATATTGTATACTTTTTTTGGCCCTCTTCATTCACTTTCATGGGATTTCAACATTCTAAACATTAAACTCCCAGATTTCCAACATTCCATTCACTGGGAACAAAGCAACTTTTGACAAAAATCAGCTAATTTGACCCCTTTCGCAACCAGTTAGTCAAAAAGTGAGAGGATGTGAAATCTTCCTCTGCTTCTCTGCTATTCAAATCGGAACAAAATTAGCTGCTAACAATCTACCGATACAGCTGTTTTAGTAACCGCATTAACAATTTTCCACAAAACTTTTTGCAAACAACTAAAAAATGACACCTTGGTCTACTTTTCTGGTATTCAAATAATCTGAAATCAGAACAGAATGATTTACTACCAATCAAAAGTTACAGCTGTTTGTCGGAGCTAGAGTGACGAAAAGTATCTAGCGATAGCCAGCTAACAGCTCTCTCAGTCTCGTAGTTGAGCAGCCCAAACGGAGCCATTGCTATGGATACTCACAAAAACTTAGAGGATATCTTGGTTTACTTCTGCTCTATTTAAAGCTGGAATCAGAACGTAATTATCTTCTACCAATCAACAGTTACAGCTGTTTGTCAGAGTTTAGAGTGACGGAAAGCTAACATCAGCTAACAGCTCTCTCATGTCTCGTCATTAACTATATTCATGTGTATGAAATAACTTACCAACAGTCATTATTAAACCGTTCAAGATAGAGACACCAAACCAACTTTCACAAGTTCATGCTATCTTAACTTCAAGTTCTTAAAAGTTTATTAACTGTAACTATAAACATTTACATAAATTAACATAAATTAACCCACCAAGAGAAACTCTTCAACCATTCAAGCTAGAGACATCAATCCAACTTTTACATGTTCAGGCTATCCTAACTTCAAATTCTTTAAAACTTATATAAATTATAACTATAAACATTTGCAATAATTAGCATACCAATAAAAAGTTAGTGCTGTTTGTTGGTGTTTAGAGTGACGAAAAGTAGCTAGCTTATGTCAATTAACAGCTCACTAATGTTTCGTCATTGAGCCGCCCAAACGGTGCTGTTGTTGTGGATACTAGCACATGCAGAGGAGTGCATGGGGCAGTACAGAAAGCTAGAGACAGACAGAGAGGGACAGAAGTTGATCCATCCTTAGTGGAAAACTATCACAGCCATTAAACTATGTAACTGTTTCCTTCCTCTCTGGAAACTGAGTTAGGAAGGATGCATGTATCTTTGAAGTGACTGGGATTATTGATACACCATCCAAAGTGTAATTAAGAACTTCACCATGCTTAAAAGGATATTCAATGTCTGATTTTTATTTTTTTTACACATCAAATCAAATTGTATTTGTCACATGCGCCCGAATACAACAATTGTAGGTAGACCTTACAGTGAAATGCTTACTTACAAGCCCTTAACCAAAAATGCAGTTTTAAGAAAAATACCTATAAAAGTAACAAATAATTAAGAGCAGCAGGGGGTACCGGTACAGAGTCAATGTGCAGGGCACCGGTTAGTCAAGGTAATGGAGGTAATATATACATGTAGGTAGAGTTATTAAGTTATTATTTATTTTTTAATTTGTTTTATTTCACCTTTATTTAACCAGGTAGGCTAGTTGAGAACAAGTTCTCATTTACAACTAAGACCTGGCCAAGATAAAGCAAAGCAGTGCGACACAAACAACAACTCAGAGTTACACATGGATAAACAAACATACAGTCAATAATACAATAGAGAAAGTCTATATACAGTGTGTGCAAATGAGGTAGGATAAGGGGGCTGAGGCAATAAATAGGCCATAGTGGATGAAAGTATTACAGCATGGCAAATTAAACACTGGGGTGATAGATATGCAGAAGATGAGTGTGCAAGTAGTGGTACTGTGGTGCAAAGGAGCAAAATAATAAAATACATAACAATATGGTGATGAGGTAGTTGGATGGGCTATTTACAGATTGGCTATGTACAGGTGCATTGATCTGTGAGCTGCTCTGACAGCTGGAACTTAAATCTAGTGAGGGAGATATGAGTCTCCAGCTTCAGGGATTTTTGCAGTTCATTCCAGTCCCTGGCAGCAGAGAACTGGAAGGAAAGGCGGCCCGAAGGAGGAATTGGCTTTGGGGGTGACCAGTGAAATATACCTGCTGGAGCGCGTGCCGCTATGGTGACCAGTGAGCTGAGATAAGGCGGGGCTTTACCTAGCAATGACTTAGAGATGACCTGTAGCCAGTGGGTTTGGCATCAGATATGAAGCGAGGGACAGCCAACGAGAGTATACAGGTCGCAGTGGGTAGGTAGTATATGGGGCTTTGGTGACAAAACGGATGGCACCGTGATAGACTGCATCCAATTTGCTGAGTAGAGTGTTGGAGGCTATTTTGTAAATGACATCGCCGAAGTCAAGGATCGGTAGGATAGTCAGTTTTACAATGGTATGTTTGGCAGCATGAGTGAAGGATGCTTTGTTGCGAAATAGGAAGACGATTCTAGATTTAATTTTGGATTGGAGATGCTTAATGTGAGTCTGGAAGGAGAGTTTACAGTCTAACCAGACACCTAGGTATTTGTAGTTGTTCACATATTCTAAGTCAGAACCGTCCAGAGTAGTGATGCTGTTTGGGTGGGTAGGTGTGGGCAGCGATCGGTTGAAGAGCATGTATTTAGTTTTGCTTGCATTTAAGTGCAGTTAGAGGCGACGGAAGGAGAGTTGTATGGCATTGAAACTCGTCTGGAGGTTAGTTAACACAGTGTCCAAAGAAGGGCCAGAAGAATACAGAATGGTGTCGTCTGTGTAGAGGTGGATCAGGGAATCACCAGCAGCAAGAGCGACATCACCCATGACCAGCTCGGAAACCAAATTGCACAGCGGAGAAGGTACAGTGGGAATCGAAATGGTCGGTGATCTGTTTGTTAACTTGGCTTTCGAAGACCTTAGAAAGGCAGGGTAGGATAGATATAGGTCTGTAGCAGTTTGGCTCTAGAGTGTCTCCCCCTTTGAAGAGGGGGATGACCACGGCAGCTTTCCAATCTTTGGGGATCTCAGACGATACGAAAGAGAGGTTGAACAAGCTAGTAATAGGGGTTGCAACAATTTCGGTAGATCATTTTAGGAAGAGAGGGTCCAGATTGTCTAGCCCTGCTGATTTGTAGGGGTCCAGATTTTGCAGCTCTTTCAGAAATTCAGCTATCTGGATTTGGGTGAAGGAGAAATGGGGGAGACTTGGGCAAGTTGCAGTGAGGGGTGCAGGGACCGGAGGGACCTTACAGAAAATTGTATGTGGGTATAGAAATTAGGTAGTCTTACATTTTTAAAATTCAAACACTATTATTGTACACAGAGTGAGTCCATGCAATTTAATATGTGACTTGTTAAGCAAAGCTTAACTTACTACATTTATTTAGGCTTGCCATAACAAAGGGGTTGAATACTTATTGACTCAAGACATTTCAGCATTTCTTTTTTAATTAGTTGGTAAACATTTCTAAACTCATAATTCCACTTTCACATTATTGGGTATTGTGTGTAGGCCAGTGACACAAAATCTAAATTTAATACATTTTAAATTCAGGCTGTAACACAAGAACATTTTGAAAAAAGTCAATGGGTGTGAATACTTTCTGAAGGAACTGTAACGACGTTGCTTTAAATAGTAAGGTACAATTTTTTTTTTACTTCTTCCACTACCACAAATATATATTTTAAAGAGCTAAAGCAAGCCTCACAACCATCTAGTTATTTTATTTTACTCATCATAAAAGTAGAGTTTGTACATTTTGGAATTGGAAAACATGTTTGTTGTGTTCAGCCAAAAAAGACTAACACTATCCTTCTTTTAAGCTGTACATTATTCTGCAACATGGACAAAGGTTAAATGGACATTAGAGCCTTCATGAAGTAGCCTCTAAAAGCACTCAACGCAGATTTGCCTTCAGAATGTGCGCTTTCTCTTACTACGAGTCAAATAAACGCTCACAAAAAAAAGAACATAATATCCATAATTTGATCCAGACACCAAAAGGGCCTTGGGGGTATTTTATCTAACATTATCAGAGAAGAGGATTCCAAAGTACTTATTTCTTTATCAGGCTAGTTTCAGAGGCACATGTTTGATATATAATTACTGAAGATACATGTTTTTTTTTTAGCTGTTCTTTCCTCTCAGTCTATTGTACAGCCTGAAGAGGTACAGATGCTCTGATATATCTAGTACACACTATCCTCAAGGTCTGTTCAGCAATACATCCATTCATTCTACTGACAGACAGTCTTAATACAGGAAGACAGGTTATCTTACATATGCTAACTTTGTAGCTTTATCTTTATGTTCACTATAGACCTACAGTAGAGCGCAAGTCCAATCTGTTTAAATCTACCATAGACCGTACCATAGACTACCTCGTTGTCGTTGTACGTAATGATCATAGGGCGTGATGATATGTGCAGCCTGGAGCAAACGGATGGTGTTCAGAGCACGACTTTGGCCCATGACAAATTGGATTTTGACAATCGGTTTATCAAATGAAGTGTGTGTGTGGAGGCCGGAGCATGCTGAGCTGACATGCCCCTGTGCTGTGAGACTTATGGTACGGGCCAGGGACTGACTCACAATTGACTCATGGCCCTGATGGCAACACAAACACACACACTGTGCATACATCAGGCGTGGGCCAAGGTTTCACTAGGCAAACATGGTGAGAGCAGAGAGAATCCTATGCAAACAGGTGAGAGCTGAGTAAAGACAGCCAAGCTGGTGTGGTTCCCATTCAGTGAGCATTTGATACCTAGGTCCATCCCTGTCAGTGTAGGTCCCGTGGTGGTACTGTAGTGGAGTACAGTAGCAGGATAAGGCTCTCAGTGCAGGTCCCATGGTAGTAGAGTCCTGCACGGGTCAGAGCTGCACCCGCCACACGCCGGCCATATCAATTCCGAGACACACCCGACGCCTAACATCAGGACAAATTTTTCTCCGCAACCCGACCCAACGAACATAGAATTGTTCCCGAGAGCCAACCTGTTACCCGCCAATAACATCAATGTATTTAGCTAATTGTTTTTATAACTCAAGGCAGTAGGCTATTTCCCTTCTCTGCATGCAATTCATTTGTCTCGATGTCAAGTAGTAGATACAGAACCAGTCAAAAGGTTGGACACGCCTACTCATTCAACGGTTTTTCTTTATTTGTACTATTTTCTAAATTGTAGACTAATAGTGAAGACATCAAAACTATGAAATAACACATGGAATCATTTACAGTCGTGGCCAAAGGTTTTGAGAATGACACAAATATTAATTTCCACAAAGTTTGCTGCTTCAGTGTCTTTAGATATTGTTGTCAGATGTTACTATGGAATACTGAAGTATAATTGCAAGCATTTCACAAGTGTCAAAGGCTTTTATTGATAATTACATGAAGTTGATGCAAAGAGTCAATGTTTGTAGTGTTGACCCTTCTTTTTCAAGACCTCTGCAATCCACCCTGGCATGCTGTCAATTAACTTCTGGGCCACATCCTGACTGATGGCAGCCCATTCTAGCATAATCAATGCTTGGAGTTTGTCAGAATTTGTGGGTTTTTGTTTGTCCACCCGCCTCGAGGATTGACCACAAGTCCTCAATGGGATTAAGCTCTGGGGAGTTTCCTGGCCTTGGACCCAAAATATTGATGTTTTGTTCCCCGAGCCACGTAGTTATCACTTTTGCCTTATGGCAAGGTGCTCCATCATGCTAGAAAAGGCATTGTTTTTCACCAAACTATTCCTGGATGGTTGGGAGAAGTTGCTCTCGGTGGATGTGTTGGTACCATTCTTTATTCATGGCTGTGTTCTTAGGAAATATTGTGAGTGAGCCCACTCCCTTGGCCGAGAAGCAACCCCACACATGAATGGTCTCAGGATGCTTTAATGTTGGCATGACACAAGACCGATGGTAGACCTCACCCTGTCTTCTCCGGACAAGCTTTTTTTCCGGATGCCCCAAACAATCAGAAAGGGGATTCATCAGAGAAAATGACTTTACCCCAGTCCTCAGCAGTCCAATCCCTGTACCTTTTGCAGAATATCAGTCTGTCCCTGATGTTTTTGCTGGAGAGAAGTAGCTTCTTTGCTGCCCTTCTTGACACCAGGTCATCCTCTAAAAATCTTTGCCTCACTGTGCGTGCAGATGCACTCACACCTGCCTGCTGCCATTCCTGAGCAAGCTCTGTACTGGTGGTGGCCCGATCCCACAGCTGAATCAACTTTAGGAGACGGTCCTGGCACTTGCTGGACTTTCTAGGGTGCCCTGAAGCCATCTTCACAACAATTGAACCATTCTCCTTGAAGTTCTTGATGATCCGATAAATGGTTGATTTAGGTGCAATCTTACTGGCAGCAATATCCTTGCCTGTGAAGCCCTTTTTCTGCAAAGCAATGATGACGGCACATGTTTCCTTGCAGGTAACCATGGTTGACAGTGGAAGAACAATGATTCCAAGCACCACCCTCCTTTTGAAGCTTCCAGTCTGTTATTCAAACTCAATCAGCATGACAGAGTGATCTACAGCCTTGTCCTCGTCAACACTCACATCTGTGTTAACGAGTGAATCACTGACATGAAGTCAGCTGGTCCTTTTGTGACAAGGCTGAAATGCAGTGGAAATGTATTTTGGGGATTCAGTTCATTTGCATGGCAGAGATGGACTTTGCAATTAATTGCAATTAATTTGATCACTCTTCATAACATTTTGGCGCATATGCAAATTGCCATCATACAAACTGAGGTAGCAGACTTTGTGAAAATTAATATTTGTGTCATTCCCAAAACTTTTGGCCACGACTGTAGTAACCAAAAAAGTGTTAAAGAAATCAAAATAGGTTTTATATTTTGTATTCTTCAAACTAGCCACTCTTTGCCTTAATGACAGCTTTGCACACTCTTGGGATTCTCTCTTCCAGCTTCATGGAATGCATTTCAATTAACAGGTGTGCCTTGTTAAAAGTTCATTTGTGTAATTTCTTTCCTTCTTAATGGGTTTGAGCCAATCAGTTGTGTTGTGATGACATAAGGCGGGTATACATAAAATAGTCCTATTGGTGAAAGACCAAGTCCATAGGCCAAGCATGACCTAGCGAGATGTTGGCATGTTCTGGTCTGTGACGTGTACCTGTGCAATAACTCAATTCGTCTTTGCAATCCTTCTAAACAACGCAATTTTAAAGAAATTGGCAAAGTGGGAAAGTTGGGAACAGAAAACTGTATTGAGATTAAATATTTTATTGATGACAAATTTAGCAGAATGTCAGCCAAAATCCATCTTGTTCTATCTTCTCCCACTGCCGGCCAGTTGGCTTCCTTTCACTACCATATTTGGTAGTGAGTGGAAACGCCAAGCGGAAGCTTCACATTTATACATCTGGTGAAATATCTGTCTCATTGTTCTATCTGTGGTGGTACTGTACAGTACAGTAGCAGTATAAGGCTGGCTGCTTACTGAGGCATTGGGCCGGCTCTGAGACAGTTACAGTAGGGAGAATAAAACTACATAATGACTTGGGAGTATTAATATTGTAAAGACCTGCCCGGGCTGACAGCCTCTAGCTCTGAAATATCTGAGCCGATAAGGTGAAAAATCTGTCTGAAATACCTGAGCCGACATGATGAAAATCCTTTAGCAAAGCACTTAACTCTAATTTGCTTGAGGGGCTCTGTACTAATATGACTGACCCTGTAAAATAACATATTTCACTGCACCTATCCAGTGTACTACATGACCAAAAGTATGTGGACACCTGGACGTCAAACATCTCATTCCAAAATCATGGGCATTAATATGAAGGTGGTCCGCCCATTTACTGCTATAACAACCTCCACTCTTCTGGGAAAGCTTTCCACTAAATGTTGGAAGATCGCTGCGGGGACTTGCTTGGCACTGGTGTTGGGCGATTAGGCCTGACTCGCAGTCGGCGTTCCAATTCATCCCAAAGGTGTTCGATGGGGTTGAGATCAAGGCTCTGAGCAGGCCAGTCAAGTTCTTCCACACCGATCTCAACCAACCATTTCTGTATGGACCTCACTTTGTGCACAGGGGCACTGTCATGCTGAAACAGGAAAGGGCCATCCCCAAACTCCTGCCACAAAGTTGGAAGGACAGAATCGTCTGCGCATGGTGATCTTAGGCATGCGTGTGGGTGCTTGGCCATGGAAACCCATTTCATGAAGCTCCCGACAAACAGTTATTGTGCTGACGTTGCTTCCAGAGGCAGATTGGAACTTGGTAGTGAGGACAGACGATTTTTATGTGCAACACACTTCAGCACTTGTCGGTCCCATTCTGTGAGCTTGCGTGGCCTACCACTTTGCGGCTGAGCCGTTGTTGCTCCTGGAGCAACCGGGGCAGCTCTAGCAGGGCAGAAATTTGACAAACTGACTTGTTGAAAAGGTGTCATCCTATGACGGGGCCATGTTGAGTCACAGAGCTCTTCAGTAAGGCCATTCTACTGCCAATGTTTCCCTATGGAGATTGCATGGCTGTGTGCTCGATTTTATACACCTGTAAGCTCCGGGTGTGGCTGAAATAGACAAATCCACTATTTGATTACCCACATACTTTTGTATATATAGTGTATGGAAGTACGGTAATGTAGTCATGCAATGTATTACAAACACACATTACTTGTAAACCCAGATTAAAAAGGCTAGAAGCATTAAGTATCTCTCTCAGCCCTGCATTCTGTGGGTAATCCATGTTTCAATTACTCAAGGTGAGTTGCTGAGCGAAACTAAAGTATCCCCCAGAGAAATCACTTCTTTAGCATAGCACCTACAGTTGAAGTCTGAAGTTTACATATACCTTAGCCAAACACATTTAATCTCAGTTTTTCACAACTACTGACATTTAATCCAAGTACAAATTCGCTGTTTTATGTCAGTTAGGATCATCACTTTATTTTAAGAATGTGAAATGTCAAAATAATAGTAGAGAAAATGATTTATTTCAGAATTTCTTTCTTTCATCACATTACCAGTGGGTCAGAAGTTGAGTAGCTCTCAATTAGTATTTGGTAGCATTGCCTTTAAATTGTGTGACTTCGGTCAAACGTTTCGGGTAGCCTTCCACAAGCTTCCCACAATAAGTTGGGTGAATTTTGGCCCATTCCTCCTGACAGAGCTGGTGTAACTGAGTCAGGTTTGTAGACCACCTTGCTCGCACACAAATGTTCTATAGGATTGAGGTAAGGGCTTTGTGATGGCCATTCCAATACCTTGACAATGTTGTCCTTAAGTCATTTTGCCACAACGTTGGAAGTATGCTTGGGGTAATTGACCATTTGGAAGACCCATTTACGACCAAGCTTTAACTTCCTGACTGATGTCTTGAGATGTTGCTTCAATATATCCACATAATTTTCTATCCTCATTATGCCATCTATTTTGTGAAATGCACCAGTCCCTCCTGCCTCAAAGCACCCTCACAACATGATGCTGCCACCTGCGTGCTTCCCAGCTGGGATGGTATTCTTCGGCTTGCAAGCCTCCCCCTTTTTCCTCCAAACATAACGATGGTCATTATGGCTAAACAGTTATTTTCTTCGTTACATCAGACCAGAGGACATTTCTCCAAAAAGTAAGATCTTTGTCCCCATGTGCAGTTGAAAACCGTAGTCTGGCTTTTTTTATGGCGGTTTTGGAGCAGTGGCTTCTTCCTTGCTTAGCAGCCTTACAGGTTATGTCGATATAGGACTCATTTTACTGTGGATATAGATACTTTTGTGCCTCCAGCATCTTCACAAGGTCCTTTGCTGTTGTTCTGGGATTGATTTGCACTTTTCGCACCAAAGTACGCTCATCTCTAGGAGACAGAACACGTCTCTTTCCTGAGCGGTATGACGGCTGCGTGGTCCCATGGTGTTTATACTTGTGTACTATTTTTTGTACAGATGAACGTGGTACCTTCAGGCATTTGGAAATTGCTCCCAAGGATGAACCAGCCTTGTGGAGGTTCACAATTTTTTTCTGAGGTCTTTGCTGATTTCTTTTGAATTTCCCATGATGTCAAGCAAAGAAGCACTGAGTTTGAAGGTAGTCCTTGAAATACATCCACAGGCACACCTCCAATTGACTCAAATTATGTAAATTAGCCGATCAGAAGCTTCTAAAGCAATGACACAATTTTCTGGAATTCTCCAAGCTGTTTAAAGACACAGTCAGCTTAGCGTATGTAAACTTCTGACTCACTGGAATTGTGATACAGTGAATTATAAGTGAAATAATCTGTAAACAATTGTTGGAAAAATAACTTGTGTCATGCACAAAGTAGATGTCCCAACCGACTTGCCAAAACTATAGTTTGTTAACAAGAAATTTGTGGAGTGCTTGAAAAACTAGTTTTAATGTCTCCAACCTAAGTGTATATAGACTTCTGACTTCAACTGTGTGGGGCACCTTTGATTTTCCCCTACAGATTCGGACTCCCTTGGACCCCTCTCCTCTTCTCTCCTCTCATGTCCTCATCCCTCCTCGTATTTCCTCATCCCTCCTCTCATCTCGTCTTCTCCTCCCTTGGCAGAGTTGCCTCTGGAGTCCTCTTCCATTTCACCTTCAATTACCATTACATTTACATTTAAGTCATTTAGCAGACGCTCTTATCCAGAGCGACTTACAAATTGGTGCGTTCACCTTAAGACATCCAGTGGAACGGCCACTTTACAATAGTGCATTTAAATCTAGTAAGGGGGGGGGGTGAGAAGGATTACTTTATCCTATCCTAGGTATTCCTGAAAGAGGTGGGGTTTCAGGTGTCTCCGGAAGGTGGTGATTGACTCCGCTGTCCTGGCGTCGTGAGGGAGTTTGTTCCACCATTGGGGGGCCAGAGCAGCGAACAGTTTTGACTGGGCTGAGCGGGAACTGTACTTCCTCAGTGGTAGGGAGGCGAGCAGGCCAGAGGTGGATGAACGCAGTGCCCTTGTTTGGGTGTAGGGCCTGATCAGAGCCTGGAGGTACTGAGGTGCCGTTCCCCTCACAGCTCCGTAGGCAAGCACCATGGTCTTGTAGCGGATGCGAGCTTCAACTGGAAGCCAGTGGAGAGAGCGGAGGAGCGGGGTGACGTGAGAGAACTTGGGAAGGTTGAACACCAGACGGGCTGCGGCGTTCTGGATGAGTTGTAGGGGTTTAATGGCACAGGCAGGGAGCCCAGCCAACAGCGAGTTGCAGTAATCCAGACGGGAGATGACAAGTGCCTGGATTAGGACCTGCGCCGCTTCCTGTGTGAGGCAGGGTCGTACTCTGCGGATGTTGTAGAGCATGAACCTACAGGAACGGGCCACCGCCTTGATGTTAGTTGAGAACGACAGGGTGTTGTCCAGGATCACGCCAAGGTTCTTAGCGCTCTGGGAGGAGGACACAATGGAGTTGTCAACCGTGATGGCGAGATCATGGAACGGGCAGTCCTTCCCCGGGAGGAAGAGCAGCTCCGTCTTGCCGAGGTTCAGCTTGAGGTGGTGATCCATCATCCACACTGATATGTCTGCCAGACATGCAGAGATGCGATTCGCCACCTGGTCATCAGAAGGGGAAAGGAGAAGATTAATTGTGTGTCGTCTGCATAGCAATGATAGGAGAGACCATGTGAGGTTATGACAGAGCCAAGTGACTTGGTGTATAGCGAGAATAGGAGAGGGCCTAGAACAGAGCCCTGGGGACGCCAGTGGTGAGAGCGCGTGGTGAGGAGACAGATTCTCGCCACGCCACCTGGTAGGAGCGACCTGTCAGGTAGGACGCAATCCAAGCGTGGGCCGCGCCGGAGATGCCCAACTCGGAGAGGGTGGAGAGGAGGATCTGATGGTTCACAGTATCGAAGGCAGCCGATAGGTCTAGAAGGATGAGAGCAGAGGAGAGAGAGTTAGCTTTAGCAGTGCGGAGCGCCTCCGTGATACAGAGAAGAGCAGTCTCAGTTGAATGACTAGTCTTGAAACCTGACTGATTTGGATCAAGAAGGTCATTCTGAGAGAGATAGCGGGAGAGCTGGCCAAGGACGGCACGTTTAAGAGTTTTGGAGAGAAAAGAAAGAAGGGATACTGGTCTGTAGTTGTTGACATCGGAGGGATCGAGTGTAGGTTTTTTTCAGAAGGGGTGCAACTCTCGCTCTCTTGAAGACGGAAGGGACGT
The DNA here is from genome assembly GCF_034236695.1 of Oncorhynchus nerka. Taxonomy (NCBI): domain Eukaryota; kingdom Metazoa; phylum Chordata; class Actinopteri; order Salmoniformes; family Salmonidae; genus Oncorhynchus; species Oncorhynchus nerka. The sequence goes on along the minus strand of NC_088400.1, from coordinate 60,948,536 downwards.
AGCCAGCGGTCAGGGATGAGTTGATGAGCGAGGTGAGGTAAGGGAAAAGGTCTCCGGAAATGGTCTGGAGAAGAGAGGAGGGGATAGGGTCAAGCGGGCAGGTTGTTGGGCGGCCGGCCGTCACAAGACGCGAGATTTCATCTGGAGAGAGAGGGAGAAAGAGGTCAGAGCACAGGGTAGGGCAGTGTGAGCAGAACCAGCGGTGTCGTTTGACTTAGCAAACGAGGATCGGATGTCGTCGACCTTCTTTTCAAAATGGTTGACGAAGTCATCTGCAGACAGGGAGGAGGGGGGAGGGGGAGGAGGATTCAGGAGGGAGGAGAAGGTGGCAAAGAGCTTCCTAGGGTTAGAGGCAGATGCTTGGAATTTAGAGTGGTAGAAAGTGGCTTTAGCAGCAGAGACAGAAGAGGAAAATGTAGAGAGGAGGGAGTGAAAGGATGCCAGGTCCGCAGGGAGGCGGGTTTTCCTCCATTTCCGCTCGGCTGCCCGGAGCCCTGTTCTGTGAGCTCGCAATGAGTCGTCGAGCCACGGAGCGGGAGGGAGGACCGAGCCGGCCTGGAGGATAGGGGACATAGAGAGTCAAAGGATGCAGAAAGGGAGGAGAGGAGGGTTGAGGAGGCAGAATCAGGAGATAGGTTGGAGAAGGTTTGAGCAGAGGGAAGAGATGATAGGATGGAAGAGGAGAGAGTAGCGGGGGAGAGAGAGCGAAGGTTGGGACGGCGCGATACCATCCGAGTAGGGGCAGTGTGGGAAGTGTTGGATGAGAGCGAGAGGGAAAAGGATACAAGGTAGTGGTCGGAGACTTGGAGGGGAGTTGCAGTGAGGTTAGTGGAAGAACAGCATCTAGTAAAGATGAGGTCGAGCGTATTGCCTGCCTTGTGAGTAGGGGGGAAGGTGAGAGGGTGAGGTCAAAGAGGAGAGGAGTGGAAAGAAGGAGGCAGAGAGGAATGAGTCAAAGGTAGACGTGGGGAGGTTAAAGTTGCCCAGAACTGTGAGAGGTGAGCCGTCCTCAGGAAAGGAGCTTATCAAGGCATCAAGCTCATTGATGAACTCTCCGAGGAACCTGGAGGGCGATAAATGATAAGGATGTTAAGCTTGAAAGGGCTGGTAACTGTGACAGCATGGAATTCAAAGGAGGCGATAGACAGATGGGTAAGGGGAGAAAGAGAGAATGACCACTTGGGAGAGATGAGGATCCCGGTGCCACCACCCCGCTGACCAGAAGCTCTCGGGGTGTGCGAGAACACGTGGGCGGACGAAGAGAGAGCAGTAGGAGTAGCAGTGTTATCTGTGGTGATCCATGTTTCCGTCAGTGCCAAGAAGTCGAGGGACTGGAGGGAGGCATAGGCTGAGATGAACTCTGCCTTGTTGGCCGCAGATCGGCAGTTCCAGAGGCTACCGGAGACCTGGAACTCCACGTGGGTCGTGCGCGCTGGGACCACCAGATTAGGGTGGCCGCGGCCACGCGGTGTGGAGCGTTTGTATGGTCTGTGCAGAGAGGAGAGAACAGGGATAGACAGACACATAGTTGACAGGCTACAGAAGAGGCTACGCTAATGCAAAGGAGATTGGAATGACAAGTGGACTACACGTCTCGAATGTTCAGAAAGTTAAGCTTACGTAGCAAGAATCTAATTGACTAAAATGATTAAAATGATACAGTACTGCTGAAGTAGGCTAGCTGGCAGTGGCTGCATTGTTGACTTTGTAGGCTAGCTGGCAGTGGCTGCGTTGTTGGCACTACACTAATTACCACTGTCTTCAAGGCAGGAGTCCCTCCGCACTGCGCATTTTCAGGTGTCTCTAAAAGACGATCCTCGCTCTCTAGCAGCACACACACACTGATCATCTCATACACACACACACACCTAAGCCCACCCCCCCACACACTCTACTTTATTTTTAATGTGAAACAGAAAAGGAAGAGTGCCAGGGTGTTGGGTGTAATCCCTCTCATAATGCCCATAATGCCCACCACTGGCCAGGACATGATGTCATCAGTGAACATGCTGGGAGGTCAGCAGGACTAATGACCAGCACAGCAGCCTTGAAAACATAATGTAGCATATCCTGAAAGACGTTCAGAATGTCGAATGGTGAAGTGGTCAAACGGTATTAAGGCAGTCGTGCCAGAGTGTCACACGTGAATTCATCATGTAAACGTCTGTGAAATACAGCCATATTACCAGATGGTCAAGCGATCATGTGGTCAAGTGTCCAGACGGTCATGCCAGAGTGTCACGCAAGTGATGACAGAAGGGGGTGAAAGGTCAGCTGTGGGCGTGTAAAGCTGTTGCATCGTCCTCCAGTGTCCCTGTCACAGACACACATGATGCCTGGGGAGTTGGAGTGGGGCCAGGCGGTGTTGTGATCCTAGGTTAGCCAAGTCAGTGCAGAGCTAGGAAGCGAAAAGAATAGCCCTCTTGTCTTGTGAATGTCTGGAGGTCATGTTGAATCTGGCCCCTATGATGATAGGTGAGAGCAAAGGATGACTCATGGGAAACAAGAGCCTTGAGGTTGGCATTCTGCTATAGGTATTCTGCTATGGTGGGTGGACTAGGACTCACTGTTCACCTCTGTCTCCAGGGGCCCCTGGGGAACTTAGACCTTGCTGAGACTTTGAACTCCTCTCTCTGCTTGACACACGCAAAAACTCACACTCGCAAACAAGCATATACAAATGCACACAATGGCACAGCCCACACTTGTATCACATTATTGTATCAAACCAAGGTTTCTTTGTAGTTATCAATATTGTTACTAGGATTGCACATTTTGGGGAATATTCAGGGGTGGAAACTTTCTATGGGAATTAACGGGAATATATGGGAATTAACGGAAATATATGCAAATTCATATTAATACCATTTAAATGTAGATGGTTTTTTGCATTGGATATATTTACCATATCATATGGAGACAGAAACAGAAACATTTTACCTTATCATAAGTAGACATAATTGCAAATGATTAAATCCTTCCAATAGAAATAAAAAAAACAATTTAGTTACGAATTGAACTTTAATTAAATGAGTTGACTCTTCACACACTTCACTGAACAACAAAAGAAGAAAGGGAATATTGAATGATCCCCAATGATCCATCGCATATCCCAAAAATGTTTTCAACATACATCTGTAAAATGATAGTCTACAAACTAAAGCTTTGGTTGTCTTCCTCTCAGGCTTCCATGTCTTCTCCCTGGACCTCCTCAATGTCCAACTCTTGAACATCAGACTCTGAGGCCTCATTTTTACTGTCACTTTCCAACCTTGTTGAGGATGGCTCGTTTTCAGGCTCAAAAAGCCTCAAATTTGCCCAGATGGCCACCAATTGTTCAACCCTTGTATTGGTCAGCCTGTTGCGTGCTTTTGTGTGTTTGTTCCAAAATAAGGAGCAGTTGCGCTCTGAGGCGGCTGATGTTGGTGGGATTTGGAGGATGGAGGCAACAGGAGAAAGAGCCCCAGATCCACAATGTCCCTTCCACCAGGTGGCTGATGAGATATGTTGGCACGACTGCCATATTACATCTCCATCCCAAAGCCCTTGCTTGGAGGCGTACTTCGCCAGATTGCCAAGAACCTTGCCCTCATCCAGGCCACGGTGGCAAGACACGGTAGTGATGACACCATAGGCCTTGTTGATCTCTGCACCTGACAGGAAGCTCTTGCCAGCATACTTTGGGCCGAACATGTACGCTGCGGCGTGTATGTGCTTCAGGCAGAAGTCTTCACGCGTTTTGATGTATTTCAGAACTGCAGTTTCCTCTGCTTGGAGCAACAGTGAAGTGGGCAGGGCAATACAGGGCAAAGCAGAGTCTGAACATCAGACAAGATGGCATTGTCTCCCTCAATCCGTGCAATGGTTACTGTTACAGGTTTCAAGAGTTTCTGGCTGCTTACCACTCTTTCCCAAAATACATCATCCAGGAGGATCCTCTTGATGGGGCTGTCCATATCGGCAGACCGTGATAAGGCCATTTCTTGGAGAGACTCCTTCCCTTTCAGGAGACTGTCAAACATGATGACAACACCAACCCAACGGGTGTTGCTGGGCAGCTTCAATGTGGTGCTCTTATTCTTCTCACTTTGCTTGGTGAGGTAGATTGCTGCTATAACTTGATGACCCTTCACATACCTAACCATTTCCTTGTTTATCGTGTAGAGTGTATCCATTGTTTTCAGTGCCATGATGTCCTTGAGGAGCAGAGTCAATGCATGAGCAGCACAGCCAAAGGGTGTGATGTGAGGGTAGGACTCCTCCACTTTAGACCAAGTAGCCTTCATGTTCACAGCATTGTCTGTCGCCAGTGCAAATACCTTCTGTGGTCCAAGGTCATTGATGACTGCCTTCAGCTCATCTGCAATGTAGAGACCGGTGTGTCTGTTGTCACTTGTGTCTGTGCTATTGTAGAATACTGGTTGGGTGGTGGAAATTATGTAGTTAATTATTCCTTGCCCACAAACATTCAACCACCCTTCAGAGATTATTGCAATACAGTTTGCTTTCTATATGATTTGCTTGAGCCTTCACTTGAACTCTGTTGAACTCTGCATCCAGCAAATGAGTAGATAAAGCATGTCTGGTTGGAGGGGTGTATGCTGGGTGAAGACCATTCAGAAATCTCTTCCAATAAACATTGCCTGTGAGCATCAGAGGTGAACCGGTTGCATACATAGCTTGAGCAAGACATTCATCAGCATTTCTTCTGATTATGTACCTCGATTGAGTCGAAAACATTTCTGATTCCAGGAGGACCATGAGCTGTTGCTATCGATAAAGTGTCTGACTCATCATTTTCACCTTGAATAGAAGCAGAGGGACTTTTGTCAGAGGTTGCTTGTTGTGAGCGCTGAGGGAACTTTATGCACTTGGTCAGATGATTTTGCATTTTCACATATGATTTGCCATAGTATTTGCAAATGTACACAGCTTTTCCTTCTACCTTAGCTGCAGTGAAATGTCTCCCCACATCAGATAGTGCCCGTGGCATTTTCCTGTAAAGATTTGGGGGAAAAAGTATATATATATATTTAAAAAAAATACAATTCCATGATTAGGGACAAAAAGTATTTTTTTTTTAAACGAATACAGTTCCATGTACAGAGAAATAGTTAAGCAGTTAGATTAAACAACTCCTTTGTAAGATAAATGTTTTAAAATGAAACATGTATGGAAACCGGTGAAATAACACTCCTCAGTTAGCAGGCTCAAGCAAGCTAAAAACCCACATTATAGCTAAAACCCACATGGTAGCAAAAGCTAACTAGCAGAAATTGTGAACAAGTTAGAAATTATTTAAAACTGTCACGTTCTGACCATAGTTCTTTTGTGTTTTCTTTGTTTTAGTGTTGGTCAGGACGTGAGCTGAGTGGGCATTCTATGTTGTGTGTCTAGTTTTCCCGTTTCTATGTTTGGCCTGATATGGTTCTCAATCAGAGGCAGGTGTTAGTCATTGTCTCTGATTGGGAACCATATTTAGGTAGCCTGTTTTGTGTTGGGTTTTGTGGGTGGTTATCTTCTGTCTTCCTGTGTCTGCACCAGACAGAACTGTTTCGTTTTTTTTCCGTTACAAAAACACACTTTGCTTTAGGCTACTATTTACTAGTTAACAAAACATTTGGTCATATAAAATATATTCACCCCACCCAGTATTGTAATAAAAACAGTGTAGTAGTGTGGGCTCAATGCGTCTCATTAGTGTGCAAGATTTTGAGAATCAGCTGTACATGAGATGGAAGAGTGCACTGCACATGTGATGGAAGAATGCAGTGTGAATGCAGAGGGTTGCAATTCCATTGAATTGGGGATAGTTTAACCAAAATATGCCACAATACCTAGAATTGCCTTATGTGTATCCCACATAAAAGGTTCACTGCTATAAGCTAACTTTTTTGATGAATTTAAGCAAAATTCCCCAAATTCCATGGAAAATTTCCGGGAAAATTCTGGAAGTTTACCGGAAAATTTACGACACTTTGCAACCCTAACTGTTACAACAGATACTGTTCTGTACACACCAACATACAGTCCTCAATATAAACCCACACCAAACACAGTGATCTGCCACCATACAGCACCCCAACTATACTCCCACTCAAAATCTGTGCTGATAAAACTAACTGCGGCACATATCAACTCTTGAAGACCATTGAAAAGCACTCTAAACAGCAGGCTCCCACTGTACAAACTGTTAAGAGTATATACTATTCTCTGATTACTGGGCGTAATACTGTCAAGTGAAAAAAATCTAATTATAAAATGAATGTTGTCTTTGTCTCGAGACGAAGCAGCAGTTCTTGATATACAGACAAAAATTGTATCGGGAATCGGGAATAGAGGTATGGCCCACGTTTGCCCTCTCATATAGGGAGGACCAACCAAACAGGAAGGAAGGACATGATAAATGAGGTTTCGAAAATCCATCTTCAAACCTGTGTTCATTTCACTGGGCATCACAATAATGGTCTATTGTGTTCATGCTCCTGACCTGGACTTGAAACAAATGTATTGAACTACAGAATAGTATTTTATGTGCTGTACTATAACTGAGGCAGCGTTTGTCTGTTAATTTCCTGAAGTTCACCTCACCAAAGGTCGGTCTAGTGAAATGGGTACTCACTTGTTTAGTATGCAAAGGATACTAGGAGTTTGTGGTTATAATGACTATGTGAACATAAAACAGGGAAGTGGACAGAAAAGTGAAAAGAAGAAAAAAACGAAGTAATAATAAGCATGGACCAAAGTTAACCTATAAATGGGGATCTTAAAACGATCCTGTTTTTATTTGCTTATTGATTTCCCTTTAATAGGTCCAGCATACTGTATTGCCAAAGATGCAGCACTTTGGCAATACAGTATGAAGCCACCCGATGGACGTGCTTGAACTATCAAGTACAGGCACTTTACACTACAAAACAATCTCCACACAATGTTCTCAGCTTAGCGAATCCTGGCGAAGATCATTCATACTGTTTTTTTTAATGCTACACTGTTTCTTGTCAAATGTTATTATGTGTCTAAAAACGTGTATTTTCCTCGATCTGTGTAATCAGACGAGGCTGAAGATGTCTAGCCTTTCTTTGCGGCTGACCCTAGTTTTAGACCTTGGGACTCTGAAGCTCAACTCAACTTTACAATCGCTTTAGTGGGCTACACTAAAAAGGGTTGACGCTACAGCGGAGACAGGTTTTTAACCCTATGAGCTATGATTCCATAATCTAGCCTTCACATCTTAAGTGGTAGTTGGAATTTCTCCCGTTGCGTAATCTACAGTACACAGCACTTTGAGTCCCCTAGAACAGGGTTATAGGAATCTAATCCAATATCAAATCAATTATCATTTGTTTTTTGCTTTGTTTCCCCTATAACCCCGAGAACGGATTTGACTGAATATCACATCCCCACATTCCTGCCCCTCTATCTCAGGAGCAGTGGGTTTGTGTGTTAATACCCCCTGGAACTGAAGAGAGGAGCTTGATGGACGGCTAATGAAACCTGTGCACTGTGTCATTTAATCTGACACCAGCGTAATCTTCTCAAATGCCTGTTTCCCACCCTGGTATGTTGTGTTATCCCAATTACAGCCATGCTCCATTGATCTGAGGAGATTAAACGTGTCCTTAGCTGTTGGTACTCTCCACAGTAACTACAAATAGACTGGAAAATAGAATCATGTCACCCAGTACCACTCAATTTTTTTTTGTGTGTGTGTGTGTGTGTGTGTGTGTGTGTGTGTGTGTGTGTGTGTGTGTGTGTGTGTGTGTGTGTGTGTGTGTGTGGCAGGCTGCAGATGGTTGCTTGTGTGCTGACACTACTATAAGGGCACCTTTACCAGGAATGTGATACTAGAGAAATCCACTCAGTGGCACATTTCCATCCAAGAAATGGGTGGATGGCATCACCCACTTTCCCCACGACAACTCTTACTATAAGATCATTCCATGACTTCATTTGACAGAGAAGAAAAACATAAAAAATATGTTTATTGTCACATACAAACACTATATGTTGAGTCAGACTTGCTTCGGTCATTTAGCATTTCCTATTGACTCTCAATGCCATTCCTCTGATGCATCCTTAACATGTTAGGGAAACAGCTTTCCTATACATCTGTAGTCGAAACAGCATCCCTTTCCCTCCCTCCCCCACACCGCTATACTTGCCAGAATGGATTTTCCTCAGAGGTCGGCATTTAGGGTGTATCCTTCTAATTTCCCTCTATAATTAAGGTCTGATTGATTAGAGACTATCGACTAATTCATTAAAAACGCATAGGTCCCTGTGGGAGAGTGGCTGTTCATTTCAGAGTAGGTTCCAAAAACTCCATTAGCTCAGCATCCACTAATAATCACAGGAGATTGGCTGCAGTTGGCTAGTTTACCACCCAGGAAGCTTTGTACTGCTTTACTGTATGGAGTTTACACACCATAGACCATCACTGCGTCTATGTCCCCTAAAGAGTGCACTACTTTACTCGAGTCCCAATAAGTAGTGCACTATAGGGAATAGGATGCAATTTTTTACAAAGCTCTACTACACTAGCTTCCAACTTACCTAACTTCACTGTTAAAATATAAAAACATGAGAAACCAAACCCATTCACAAGGTTGCTTAACTCTTGAGGTTACTCGGGTGTCGAGCAAACTTGATAAGTCTGCTTTTAGCTTTAGAGCACCTCATTGCTGGAACCAACTACACAAAACAGTACAATTAGATGGGCTGGTGTTTCTGTATGGAGCTTGTTTTGTGCATGGGGACATTGTCATGCTGAAACAAGAAAGGGCCTTCCTCAAACTGTTTCCACAAAGTTGGAAGCACAGAATTGTCCAGAATGTCATTGTATGCTGTAGCGTTAAGATTTCCCTTCACCGGAACTAAGGGGCCTAGTCCGAACCATGAAAAACAGCCCCAGACCATTATTCCTCCTCCACTAAACACTTGGCACTCTACATTGGGGCAGGTAGTGTTCTCCTGGCATCCGCCAAAACCCAGATTCGTCCGTCGGACTGCTAGATGGTGAAGCGTGATTCATCACTCCAGAGAACACGCTTCCACTGCTCCAGAGTCCAATGGCGGCGAGCTTTACACCACTGCAGCTGACATCTGGAGTGGTGATCTTAGGCTTGTGTGCGCGGCTGCTCGGCCATTGGAACCCATTTCATGAAGCTCCCAACAAAGATTTCTTGAGCTGCCTCTGGAACTTGGCAGTGAGGGTTGCAAACGAGGACCTGTTCTGTGAGCTTGTGTGGCTAAGCCGTTGTTGCTTTTAGGTGTTTCCACTTCACAATAACAGCACTTACATTTGACAAGGGGCAGCTCTTGCAGGGCACAAAATTTGATGAACTGACTTGTTGGAAAGGTGACGTCCTATGACTGTGCCACGTTGAAAGTCACGGAGCTCTTCAGTAAGGCCATTCTAATGCAAATGTTTGTCTATGGAGATTGCATGGCTGTGTAATCAATTTTATACACCTGTCAGCAACGGGTGTGGCTGAAATAGTCGAATCCACTAATTTGAATGGGTGTCCACATACTTTTGTATATATAGTGTATATGCAGGGCTCCCTTGTGAAAGAGACCCTGGTCTCAATGGTTACTCCTTGCTTAAATTAAGGAAAAATGATAATAATTTAACAAAAATACAATCAGAAACAGTGATTGCCAAAAACACAGATTGCATAACTATTCCAGATATAATGCACCTTGTGGAGTAGCATGGTGTGCATCTAAAATGGCACTCTATTCCCTATTTAATGCACTACCTTTGACCATGTTTAAAATTAGTGCACCATATAGAGAAAAGGACTCCAATTTGGACAAACCCCGTTGCTCAATACATGGATACAACTATGTCCTTTGTGAAATGGTGTGAAGCCAATGAATGTACTGAAGGCGAAGGAGCTAGTAGTAGATTTTAGAAAAAATTAATTAATGTTTTTAATCCTATTTTTATTAATGGTGAAGAGATTGGTATTGTTGACTTTTACAAGCACCTGGGTGTAATAGTGGACAACAAACTGAAATGGAAGGAGAACTTCCACAGACTGAAATGGAAGGAGAACTTCCACAGCATCTACAAAAATGCCCAATCCAGACTGTACTTTTAATGGAAGCTTAGATCTCTTAATGTCCGTGACAAAATGCTTTGTATGTTCTACAGCAGTGTCGTGGTGAATGTAGTAAGCTATGCCATTGTGTGCTGGAAAGATCATTTATCCAAGGAGGACATAAACAAGTTTGACAAAATTATCAGGAAATCCAGTGCTACAATTGGCTGCAGCCTGGAATCGATGCAGGACATGTTCATAAAAAAGCTGCAAGCAAAAACACACACGATCATGGATCATGCAACACAGCAGCAGCTTCAGTAGCAGGTTCATCCTGTCCAGAAGCTCCACAGAGAAGTCAAGACGGTCATTTTTACCCAAAGACATGAGGCTTTTTAACGAGCTGATTAAGTGTTTTAATTGATGAGCTGTTTTATGATGTCTTCCTATTGTGAACAGCATTCTTGCAGGTTCTTCCTCCAGAGTGGGATGGAAAACAGCACTTGAATCCGACTGCTCTTCTGCGGATGCTAAGGTGCAGGTGCCTTCATGAGTCTTGATATGTTTTCTGTTTGGTTGTGTATCTGTCATTGTGTCCTGTCCTTATACGTTATGGATGATGAATGCTGTGATAAAACAATTTCCCAAGTTGGGATTAATAAAGTAATACTCTGCTCTACTCAGTTCACGTACAAGGACGGGCCAGGAAGATGTATGGGCTGGAAGCATAATGTATTCATAGGGAGGACGATGGAAAAATTGGTCTGGAGTCATGATGAAGCACCTGCTGAGGTGTCATTGATAAATTATTATGGAGTCAGATCCCCACCAAAGACCATTCAATTAGCAGAGCACTACACAGTGCTTTACTGCTTCAGTTGAATTGGCATATGTACAGTAGTGTAAACTCAACATATTTGGGATGATTTGCATGGAAAATGACAAGGAAATATCCTATTTGGATATTTCAGAGGACGCTTACGTCAATATTAGTTTATGTTTGATTTAATTATGCCAAGTGCATTGCTACACTCTGAGTCCTGAAGCACACTGTTCTGTGCTGTTATCATCAGACTCTAGTCAGGTTGCAAGTCAACGAAAAATCTGCAACTTCAAGGCACTGACTAGATTAGTGAAATGCTTGTTTTTGCATTCTAGTTCTACCCAATGAGAATCTAATTTATACCGCACAAACAAATCATAACAGATTGGGTTTATCTGGCACATTTTCTTAGCTCGCACACACCCATTATTCACAATATAGACTGTGTTCGAATCTGTGTCAGACCAGATACTTTACTAAAACCTGCTCTAATGATGTGTGCATTATTCATAGGTAGCCTAACACTGTCTTTGTACAGTTTCCCTTCCTTGCGGAAAAACCTCTGGGTTCCTCTGGGTTTTCAGACAATTAGCCTAGCACAGGGGTGTGAATATTTACAAGGGTCTTGCTCTAAGCCACATCATAAATAAAAGCCTTGGATACATTGAGTCAAATGGATTTATTTGAAATGTCTAACATCTTCATGTTGAACTCGATATGACTTCCGCTAGGACTAGCCGTGGTGGCTTCTCTCTCCCAGACGTAGGCTATGCATCACTGACTGGATTTCAGACCTTTTTATGTCCCATTCTGGGATCACTGCCCTCCTGGCTGTCACTCATGGCCGGCCTTCACCACACTGTATCTAGGAACTCTTCTGCTGTTGCTTCACAATCATATCTGCATTCACGTAACGCGGCAGTCAGCTCTTGAAAGTTGTCTCTGCTGTTTGCCTTAGGTAATTATTAATTATACATTTTTATTTTTATTTTTTTATTTCACCTTTATTTAACCAGGTAAGCAAGTTGAGAACAAATTCTCATTTACAATTGCGACCTGGCCAAGATAAAGCAAAGCAATTCGACACATACAACAACACAGAGTTACACATGGAGTAAAACATACATACAGTCAATAATACAGTAGAAAAATAAGTCTATATACGATGTGAGCAAATGAGGTGAGATAAGGGAGGTAAAGGCCAAAAAAGGCCATGGTGGCGAAGTAAATACAATATAGCAAGTAAAACACTGGAATGGTAGATTTGCAGTGGAAGAATGTGTAAAGTAAAAATAAAAATAATGGGGTGCAAAGGAGCAAAATAAATAAATACAGTAGGAGAAGAGGTAGTTGTTTGGGCTAAATTATAGATGGGCTATGTACAGGTGCAGTAATCTGTGAGCTGCTCTGACAGCTGGTGCTTAAAGCTAGTGAGGGAGACTGTGCTAAGTCAGTGGGAATGGGACATGGGAATCTACAAAAGCAGAGACGGGTTTGACTAACCCAGCCTCCCACTTTTCACAGAACACAGGATGAAGCGACGAGTTGAACACAGTCTCACAAAAAGACGTAGGCCTTTATACATCTTCCTCTATTAGAAATTGATCTCTAGTAACGGTTGCTGAAACTGTGTATATTTCTGATTTACTCGGTGTCTTCAATAAAACACTATAGTTCAGTGTAAGTAGAATGACTACCACTAATTCTGATCATTTCTACCCATATTATTATCATAATAAGTAGTGTTAGTCATATTAGTACTGAAGTAGTATAGCAGTTAGCTGTACAGCAGTAGCGTGTAGCAGTGGTAGCAGTGGAGGTGGTGGAATTATCCCTGACCTCATTGACATACAATAGTCTACTTAGAGGTAGAAATGTCAATCGTATGCAGATTGACAGAATTATTCACTCCTTGTATCGCCAAGGTGTTCAGCTGTAATTATGTGAGTGGGCTGGCGCAGTAGGTAGGTAGGCAGGCACCTCTTGCCCTGTTGTTAGCCAGGGTTAATGATGGAGGCTGCAACATACCTCTCAGCTTTACTCTACAGCATGGAACATGGATGACCTTTCTACCTGCAACACACTGTCTTTGTTCCAACTGGCACCCTATTTCCTATATAGTGCACTACTTTTGACCACAGCCCTATGGAGCCTCGTCAAATGTAGTGCACTATATAGGGAATAGGGTGCCATTTGGGATACAAGCACTGATTCACTAAAACAAAAGCTGAAGGTCTCGTAGCTTAGCATAGGATTATATAGCTTTTCTGGGAGCTTTTCCTCCCAATCACATTACATATCAACCATACTGTAACACTATAGGGCAATGTGTTAGCTAGCTAGGCTGCTACAGGTAGATTGGCAAGGTGTTAGCTAGCTACTGTAGGCTGCTACAGGTAGATTGACAAGGTGTTAGCTAGCTAGGCTGTTACAGGTAGATTGACAAGGTGTTAGCTAGCTACTGTAGGCTGCTACAAGTAGATTGACAAGGTGTTAGCTAGCTAAGCTGCTACAGGTAGATTGGCAAGGTGTTAGCTAGCTACTGTAGGCTGCTACAGGTAGATTGACAAGGTGTTAGCTAGCTAAGCTGCTACAGGTAGATTGGCAAGGTGTTAGCTAGCTACTGTAGGCTGCTACAGGTAGATTGACAAGGTGTTAGCTAGCTAAGCCGCTACAGGTAGATTGGCAAGGTGTTAGCTAGCTACTGTAGGCAGCTACAGGTAGATTGACAAGGTGTTAGCTAGCTAGACTGCTACAGGTAGATTGACAAGGTGTTAGCTATAGACTGCTACAGGTAGATTGACAAGGTGTTAGCTAGCTACACTGCTACAATTAGATTGACAAGGTGTTAGCTGGCTAGGCTGCTACAGTTTGATTGACAAGGTATTAGCTACAGTAGCTAGGCTGCTACAGGTAGATTGAAAAACAGCCTTGAAACATTGTAACAGTCAAGGTGGTAGCCTGCTAGGTTATTACAGGTAGATTGATAACAGTGCTGTACTGTGTGTTTTCATATATATTCTGGGGGCTTCTGTTGCAATATTATACTGTATGCTGCCAAATACTGAGATGTTTTAGTACAATACAGGCAGCATAGGGAGTCAAATACAATGTTGGTTCTTTATATCAGTTATGAATGATGTGATTAGACAGAGAGACAGAGGGGCCAAACCAGCAGAAAGGATTTGATAATAGAAAACACTGAGTCATTCCTTACCTCACACAGCTGGCTCCTGCCCTTAACGTTAGGCTCTTTCCTCTTCACTCCATCTCTGCAAACAGAAGACAAGACAGCAAGGTGAGTGGTGATAAGAAAGGAGGAGAAAGAAAGGGAGTTGTTAGAATGAGAGAGAGAGAGAGAGAGAGAGATATTTGATAAGAGGGAGTGAGAGAAATAAAGAGAGGTGAATCATGAGAGAGAAAGAGAGTATAACGAGTCATAGGACAGAGAGTGAAAGAAACACAGGGAAGATGCAAGATTTTTATACTCCGCAGAATAAACGCACTCCGAAGTTGCACGTTGCCTGATCTATTATAACAATAGTATTTATATTTTACGACTACAGTGATACTGTGCAAAGGTAAGGGATCACAGCCGCTACCTCGCCAAGCAAGGTGCATGAATTGTGGACCAAACTGAAGTAGAGAGGCTATTCAGCAACTCCTGGAAGACAACAGAAGTAAATTAAAAAGCTTCTTTTTTTTCTTTTTTACAAGTAAAACCTGATATTGTGAACAGCCTTTCTACCTCCATTGTGCAATCATAACAATGAACACGGTGGCCAAAGAAAGAACAGATGTGGCCTCATTCATCCAAACTGCATACAATTCAAGCCAAATTCATGTTGATGTGGTAGAAGCAGAGAGCCAACGTCTGCAGAACTGTTGCTGTGCTAACCATAAACACTTCTGGAAGGTTGAGAATCTATTGATGTACGAGCAGTTCTCATTCAGACCCACTTACTGCATAAAAGGTCAAATGAAATTCTCCCATATCAAATTGAGTTTCCCCTTTCTCTGTTGATGAATGTGTTGCTATGGCTGACAGTGCTGATGCAAATTGACGGACTAAAAAACATATATTACCACCAGGTTCTCATTTCTGTTGTGAATGATATTACATTGAAGGAAAATGAATGTATTTAAAGAACCATAGAATAGTCTAATTAATTGATTAGCATAATGCACTGGATTCCTTTTTTTTAAAATGAGGAAAAAAACAGTGAGTAAATGGAATCAAACACTTGCCTGTATGACAGCATCTGGATGTGCACACAATAGTTTGATAAAGGTTTTCAGATCAACCTATATGTAAAAGCAGAGAAAAGTTACTGCAATTACTGCAAGACTATTTTGCTCATAAAGGTTAACTACATTGGAAAGTAATTGAGAGTACAGTAATTTTAGAATCCAAAGTGCACTTAGGGGTTCTGGAAACATAAAAAATAAATGTTGTTTTTCCACAACATGTCTTGTGATCCATTCCTAGCCACTTCCTAGCTGAAGCCATTTAAAGTGCAAGCCAAGAACCTGCCATCTACCTGTCAGCCTCTGTCAATCATAGAACCATACTGAATAGGTAAGTAAAGAATAGAGACAATTAAAAATAGAAAGGGAGAGAGAGAGGGAGTGAGTGAGAGAGGGGGGGAGAGATTGAATAAAGAGAGACAGAGAGACAGACAGACAAGGAGAGAGAGACAGTTGCCCCAACTTACTGCAGCCCTGTCACCAACCCTGACTAACAACTGGCAGACAACAATGCATTCTGGGTAATAGAGAGGAACTCCTCTCTTCACTGGGCTCTAAGTGGCAGGAGGGAGCCTGTCTGTCTGTCTCAACCCCAGCATGTGCACTGTCACCTCAGGCTCTGACCCCTGAGAATCACAGCTGATAATGACTTATACACCCATGCCTGTCACCCAGGGGCCATATCAGTCAGAGTACACACAAGACAGAAATCCACAGGGCTGACTCACTGTAAGAGGGACACAAGCATGCACAAAGACGCATGTTACCGCAAACATACATAAGCACACACACACACATACATGCACACAAACAGGAACTCCTTAAACAGGTGGCCTGCCGATGATCTTTCATCACTTTATGAAAAACCCTTTATCATAGTGATAAATTAAACTGTTTGAAATCTATTTCACATCCCATCCACCAGGCACAGGCAATTTAGTCTGGATTCTGTGGGTGATTCCACATTAGGTGAGGTCTTTCTCACATTTACTCGAATGCATTTATCGCAGTTAGAAAACATACCGTTGTTCACAGTTCACTCCATTCATCTGAAGCTGTAATCATTTAGCCATTTGAAATGCATTATGCAACTTTATCTGTGGGCTCATCAGCATAACATGAATTATTGCCATCATTACGGAGGGCAAAGCAGAAACACAGTATCACTTAATTATTCACCAAATGAAAGAATGAAGGTAAATTATGGCACTTTTATTTTATCTGACAAAAAGATTAGTCGCTTTCTAGATTTCTCTCCTTCAGGAAAAGAAGACAGCACTAACAGTATAACCCTTACTGGATCTCTCTCCTTCAGGAAAATAAGACAGCACTAACATTATAACCCTTACTGGATCTCTCTCCTTCAGGAAAATAAGACAGCACTAACATTATAACCCTTACTGGATCTCTCTCCTTCAGGAAAATAAGACAGCACTAACAGTATAACTCTTACTGGATCTCTCTCCTTCAGGAAAATAAGACAGCACTAACATTATAACCCTTACTGGATCTCTCCTTCAGGAGAATAAGACAGCACTAACATTATAACTCTTACTGGATCTCTCCTTCAGGAAAATAAGACAGCACTAACATTATAACCCTCACTGGATCTCTCCTTCAGGAAAATAAGACAGCACTAACATTATAACCCTTACTGGATCTCTCCTTCAGGAAAATAAGACAGCACTAACATTATAACCCTTACTGGATCTCTCTCCTTCAGGAAAATAAGACAGCACTAACAGTATAACCCTCACTGGATCTCTCTCCTTCAGGAAAATAAGACAGCACTAACAGTATAACCCTCACTGGATCTCTCCTTCAGGAAAATAAGACAGCACTAACATTATAACTCTTACTGGATCTCTCTCCTTCAGGAAAATAAGAGAGCACTAACATTATAACCCTTACTGGATCTCTCTCCTTCAGGAAAATAAGACAGCACTAACAGTATAACCCTCACTGGATCTCTCTCCTTCAGGAAAATAAGACAGCACTAACAGTGTAACCCTCACTGGATCTCTCCTTCAGGAAAATAAGACAGCACTAACATTATAACTCTTACTGGATCTCTCTCCTTCAGGAAAATAAGACAGCACTAACATTATAACCCTTACTGGATCTCTCTCCTTCAGGAAAATAAGACAGCACTAACATTATAACTCTTACTGGATTTCTCTCCTTCAGGAAAATAAGACAGCACTAACATTATAACCCTTACTGGATCTCTCCTTCAGGAAAATAAGACAGCACTAACAGTATAACCCTTACTGGATCTCTCCTTCAGGAAAATAAGACAGCACTAACATTATAACCCTTACTGGATCTCTCCTTCAGGAAAATAAGACAGCACTAACATTATAACCCTTACTGGATCTCTCCTTCAGGAAAAGAAGACAGCACTAACAGTATAACCCTCACTGGATCTGTCCTTCAGGAAAATAAGACAGCACTAACATTATAACCCTTACTGGATCTCTCCTTCAGGAAAATAAGACAGCACTAACAGTATAACTCTTACTGGATCTCTCCTTCAGGAAAATAAGACAGCACTAACATTATAACCCTTACTGGATCTCTCCTTCAGGAAAATAAGACAGCACTAACATTATAACTCTTACTGGATCTCTCCTTCAGGAAAATAAGACAGCACTAACATTATAACCCTTACTGGATCTCTCCTTCAGGAAAATAAGACAGCACTAACATTATAACCCTTACTGGATCTCTCCTTCAGGAAAAGAAGACAGCACTAACAGTATAACCCTTACTGGATCTCTCCTTCAGGAAAATAAGACAGCACTAACATTATAACCCTTACTGGATCTCTCTCCTTCAGGAAAATAAGACAGCACTAACAGTATAACCCTTACTGGATCTCTCCTTCAGGAAAATAAGACAGCACTAACATTATAACCCTTACTGGATCTCTCTCCTTCAGGAAAATAAGACAGCACTAACAGTGTAACCCTTATTTGTGATCAGTTGTAAAATAAGTTGTGATGCCAGACTCTTTTGACTGGTAAGTGTATTATTATGTGGCAAGATGTTGAGCGTTGCCATTACATTAAAGGCACACTAAGCTTTAATAATCCTCTAAACAGCTACCAACAACACAGAGCCGGCGAAAAAACGTGTGGCGAGGAAACATTTTCCCTGTTCAATCAGGTGGAGCACCACTTCTTATTTAGTTTAGTACAAAATATTGAAACAAAGGCATTAAATGAGGGACAAAGTGCTGTTTTTTTTAGACTGATTTGCTTCATGATTTGTCAACTCGCAATTTATCTATCTATCAACATCGGAGTGCTGCAGGTTCGGTGCGTGCTTGACCAATCATATTCACGGAAATCAAGGGCCGCGTGGGCCGGGCACAACGCACACTCAAGTGCGCTTTCCACTTTACACCGGTATTTATTTAGCGAACATGATAACACATCGCCCTTTTTCCATAAATGTTACATGACTGGGCTACTAATAACAGAAGCTGCATACAGCCTATGCACCCTGTCAATCTGGCCAGGTTAAATAAAGTGGTAAGGTTATGTATATATAATCCATTTATTTGTGTTAGGAGAAAATGTGTACAGTATGTGATCAAATTTGGTTTACATTCAAACTTGGTGGTGACATGTAGAATGTCAGTCATTTTTTTATTATTAGACACACAGTTTTTAAAATGTATTTTTATTGTTTAAATTAAACCTTTATTTTACTAGGCAAGTCAGTTAAGAACAAATTCTTATTTACAATGATGGCCTACCCCGGTCAAACCCGGACGACACTGGGCCAATTGTGGACTGCCATATGGGACTCCCAATCATAGCCAGATGAGATACAGCCTGGAATCGAACCAGGCACTGTATTGACTCCTCGTGCACTGAGATGCAGTGCCTTAGACCGCTGCACCACTCGGGAGCCCTGCATAGGTGCAAAGCCCTGCATAGGTGCAAAGCCCTGCATGGTTGCATAGGCCTACACTATTGAGTTCTATTGTCCAATCACAGTTGTTGTCTCTGTGTATGTAGAGGCCCCTTTTATACTAGTTTTAAAATAGAATTAATATGAACAAGTACAAGGTTGCTGCAGTTTGACAAGATGTTTGACAAGACAAGGACGTTTTTCCAGGATTCTTTTTTAAAACCATGTGACCTGATAACATTTTTTTTTGTCCCATTATACCCAACAACTGATTTAATCACTGTCATAGCTATAGAGTCCGAAAGAAAAATGCCCCTCTGGGACCTGTGGTTCCACCTCTGTAACAACATCTTAGCTACCAGAGAACATTATAGTTTTGACAATGTAAAATCACTGTAAAATATATCAGCACTTTTCCAACAGCAGCTATGGTTATTACAGTATATCTAAAATACCTGACTATCTGTGTAAGACCTGAGAGCATACAGGGCAGATCATGGATCAATTAGCCATTCCGGTGTTAATTAGCTGAAATATGCTTTCCCACTTAACAAAATAAAGTTACAGTCCCTGAATCAATCAATTCATTTAAATACTGTTAAAGCATCCGCGGTGTAACCATCCTCTTCCGTTGTCATGGCACATTACATCAATCGTAGCCTATTATGTGAACAAAACATTAGGTTCAATCCACACATCAATCTTACTGTATTATTATGAACCATATCAAATCAAGTACTGCCAATCACGTCTATCCATCTTAATGACTATGGTAACAGCGAGATAGTTGTGACAGCGATTAACGACTTTATATATCCTTGTCCGTCAAAGATGAACCACCAAAAGTCATGGACGGCTCTGGTATAGATGAGTTATGACTTCCTGTTGATGGAAAAAAACGACGTTGTGTCAGATTGTGTGGTGTCACCTGTCGATTAATGATACCCCCCTCCATCCTCCCCTTCAACCACCCCTCATCATTCCCCCCTAAAACGCCATTGTAAGAACACGGCCTTGGTGACCGAAGGTCATTAGAAGCATCAGTCAAACCCGCCGTCTTCACTTTAAACTTTTCCATTGACACTCCTGCTCTCTCCGATCCTAATTACCGTGGAGAAGTGTGTGGCTGAAGGGCGCGTTCCGAATTCAAAGTGTCAGCGGCTTGGCTGCATGGAAATGGATAGCGAGCGTCTGATTCAAAGAGGACCACAGGTGGGAAATGGGATGATTAACCTTCAGAAAAAAGTTTCTTACGGGGTACCTGTCAGATGTCGTTAGCGACGGGGAAGTGCCCGAAAGAATGATGATATTAAACAACTGTGTGAGCGTCATGGAAGTGTAGGTGCTGAAACGTTCTCTAAGCGGTTCCATGAGATTAATGTCCTCAAAGTTGTAGGGTTGAAATACATCTGGGAAGATAGGGAGATAGCAACCCTGAAGTCAATGTGTTTTCAAAGTGGATATAATTAAAGGATGACAATGATGGGCTCTGTACTGTAGGTACTGTACCACAAACTCTAGCCAACATGAACCTACCGGTTCAAAACAACGTCGGTGTCACGTTAGTCATATACATAATGAGCGGACCAAGGCGCAGCATGAGTAGAGTTCCACATATTTATTAAAGTGAACCTTCAAAAAACAAAACAGAATAAACAAACGTGCTGTTCGTAGCGCACATAGCACTAAAACGAAACAATATCCCACAATCGCAGATGGGAAAAGGATCACACTAAGTATGATCCCCAATTAGAGGCAACGATCATCAGCTGCCTCCAATTAGGATCCATACTCACACCAACATAGAAATTCAAGACTAGAACACCCCCTAGTCACACTCTGACCCATTGCACCATAGAGAACCCCAAGGGCTCTCTATGGTCAGGGCGTGACAGTCGGCCCCACGACCAGGTGAAATCATGTTTTTTGATCTTTGTCTACTCAACAAAGCTCTCAATACACTGAGCAGAAAAAGCTTCCATACGCAACTCGATCTCTAGCAGTATTGAGATTCCTAGTGAAACACTACCCGTAACCTGGAGGAATGATCTTCAGTCTGCCCTGATAGGCTCACGTCCTGATGTTAGATGTTTACCGAAAGGAAGTGTTCCAATCAAGGTTGATCTTCGCACTTGTCACTCTTTAAGCTCTGCTCAGCGTTATATGTCAGATGCCCTTCAAGCTCAGATGCCAACAGAGATGTGCACAGCAGTGGAAAACACACGACTGATTGAAGTGGAAGCACATCTCTCCCTTTCTCTCTCGCTCCCTCTGAACAGTGATGTACCATCCATTCACACTTGAGACACTGGATATTGTGGTTTGTTCTATCGGAAAATACTACAGAGCATGTTGTGGACATACAGTGCTTTGCAAAAGTATTCATCCCCCTTGGCGTTTTTCTATTTTGTGGCATTACAACCTGTCTTTTAACTGTATTTTTTATTTGGAATTCACGTAACGGACATACACAAAATTGTCCAAATTGGTGAAGTGAAATGAAAAAAATTCCTTGTTTCAATATTATTTTTTTAAGACAAAAAAAGTGGTGTGTGCATATGTATTCACTCCCTTCGCTATGAAGCCCCTAAATAAGATCTGGTGCAACCAATTACCTTCAGAAGTCACATAATTAGTTAAATAAAGTCCACCTGTGTGCAATCTCAGTGTCTGTCAGTGTCATGATCTGTCATATGATCTCAGTAATATACACCTGTTCTGAAAGGCCCCAGAGTCTGCAACACCACTAAGCAAGGGGCAACATGAAGACAAAGGAGCTCTCCAAACAGGTCAGGGACAAAGTTGTGGAGAAGTACAGATCAGGATTGGGTTATAAAAAAATATCAGAAACTTTGAACATCCCACGGAGCACCATTAAATCTATTATTAAAAAATGGAAAGAATATGGCACTACAACAAACCTGCCAAGAGAGGGCCGCCCACCAAAACTCACGGACCATGCAAGGAGGGCATTAATCAGAGAGGCAACGAAGAGACCAAAGATAACCCTGAAGGAGTTGCAAAGCTCCACAGCGGAGATTGGAGTATCTGTCCATAGGACCATTTTAAGCCATACACTCCACAGAGCTGGGCTTTATGGAAGAGTGGCCAAAAAAAGCCATTGCTTAAAGAAAAAAATAAGAACTCGTTTGGTGTTCGCCAAAAAGCATTTGGGAGACTCCCCAAACATATGGAAGAATGTACTCTGGTCAGATGAGACTAAAATGGCGCTTTTTGGCCATCAAGGAAAACGCTATGTCTGGCACAAACCCAACACCTCTCGTCACACCGAAAACATCATTCCCGTCCCAGTGAAGCATGGTGGTGGCAGCATCATACTGTGGGGATGTTTTTCATAGGCAGGAACTGGGAAACTGGTCAGAATTGAAGGAATGATGGATGTTGCTAAAAACAGGAAAATTCTTGAGGGAAACCTGTTTGACTTCCAGAGATTTTAAGCTGGGACGGAGGTTCACCTTCCAGCAGAACAATGACCCTAAGCATACTGCTAAAGTAACGCTCAAGTGGTTTAAGGCGAAACATTGAAATATCTTGGAATGGCCTAGTCAAAGACCAGACCTCAATCCAATTGAGAATCTGTGGTATTACGTAAAGATTGCTGTAGAGCAGCAGAACCCATCCAACTTGAAGGAGCTGGAGCAGTTTTGCCTTGAAGAATGGACAAAAATGGTGGTGGCTAGATGTGCCAAGCTTATGGAGATATACCCCAAGAGACTTGCAGCTGTAATTGCTGCATAAGGTGGTATTACAAAGTATTGACTTTGGGGAGGGGTGAATCGTTATTCACGCTCAAGCTTTCAGTTTTTTTGTCTTCTTTCTTGTTTGTTTCCCAATAATCTTCAAAGTGGTAGGCATGTTGTGTAAATCAAATGATACAAACCTCCCCCAAAAAATCTATTTTAATTCCAGTTTGTAAGGCAACAAAATTGGAATAATGCCAAGGGGGGTGAATACTTTCGCAAGCCACTGTACCTAGGGCTGTGATTTGATTTGATTTGATTTGGTGGTCACGAAATCTTGTCAGCCGATGATTGTCAAGCAAATAACTATCGGTCTCACGGTAATTGACCGTTAATTAACATAAACACATTTAGCATCTCCTGGCTTCCACACACAGCCTACAAGCCATTTTAAAAAGTGTAATAAATCAACATAATATAGCCTACAGCTTCACAATAAATCCATTATTTACTTTAAGCAGGTCTAAAGAAGGAGGATATGAAGAAAATGTAGTCTATTTCAGAAGAACAAAATGGCATACTCTGAGTTGTCCTTATGTTAGGTCCTGATCTGGCTATGCCATATGGCTGTGGGCTACACTAGTTCATTTAGCAGACAAGATTTGCTTAGAATTCCGTGGCATTATTTTATTGTATGAAGAATACAATTGAACAAAGATGAATAAAATATACATATTTTCTCCAAACGATTTGAAGGACTACACTGGAAGTCAACGTTCCTCTCCTCTTCTCCCATCTCCCCTCATTTCCTCCGCTCCACTCTCCTCTCCTTCTTCCCAGTATGACAAAAGAGCATCTGCGCTCCACAGTAAAATAGGTCAGGCTGGTCTAGATTCCCTCAGTAACCTTCTGGTTCATTGTCATCATGTGTAATGAGGGAAGTCGCTATCGAGGCATCGTTTAACATGGAAGTGTGTGCACCAGGGCCACTTCTTTTCCCCACCGGCATGTTACAATCTGCAGCAAATAGCCAGAGGTTGTGTAGGCTGGTTGAAAAGCAGAATAATGGTCAGTCGGTCTTGAGGAATGAATCTGCTCAGTCAACTGTATGATAAGCAGTGATTCATTTTTATTTAACTAGGCAAGTCAGTTAAGAACAAATTCTTATTTACAATGACGGCCTACCGAGGAACAGTGGGTTAACTGCCTTGTTCAGGGGCAGAACGACAGATTTTTACCTTGTCAGCTCGGGGATTCAATCCAGCAACCTTTTGGTTACTGGCCCAACGCTCTAACCACTCTAACCACAGGCTACCTGCCGCCCCACTAATAATGATAATGATAAATAATACAGTGCCTTGCGAAAGTATTCCGCCCCCTTGAACTTTGCGACCTTTTGCCACATTTCAGGCTTCAAACATAAAGATATAAAACTGTATTTTTTTGTGAAGAATCAACAACAAGTGGGACACAATCATGAAGCGGAACGACATTTATTGGATATTTCAAACTTTTTTAACAAATCAAAAACTGAAAAATTGGGCGTGCAACATTATTCAGCCCCCTTAAGTTAATACTTTGTAGCGCCACCTTTTGCTGCGATTACAGCTGTAAGTCGCTTGGGGTATGTCTCTATCAGTTTTGCACATCGAGAGACTGAATTTTTTTCCCATTCCTCCTTGCAAAACAGCTCGAGCTCAGTGAGGTTGGATGGAGAGCATTTGTGAACAGCAGTTTTCAGTTCTTTCCACAGATTCTCGATTGGATTCAGGTCTGGACTTTGACTTGGCCATTTTAACACCTGGATATGTTTATTTTTGAACCATTCCATTGTAGATTTTGCTTTATGTTTTGGATCATTGTCTTTGTTGGAAGACAAATCTCCGTCCCAGTCTCAGGTCTTTTGCAGACTCCATCAGGTTTTCTTCCAGAATGGTCCTGTATTTGGCTCCATCCATCTTCCCATCAATTTTAACCATCTTCCCTGTCCCTGCTGAAGAAAAGCAGGCCCAAACCATGATGCTGCCACCACCATGTTTGACAGTGGGGATGGTGTGTTCAGGGTGATGAGCTGTGTTGCTTTTACGCCAACATAACGTTTTGCATTGTTGCCAAAAAGTTCAATTTTGGTTTCATCTGACCAGAGCACCTTCTTCCACATGTTTGGTGTGTCTCCCAGGTGGCTTGTGGCAAACTTTAAACAACACTTTTTATGGATATCTTATGGATAGCTTTCTTCTTGCCACTCTTCCATAAAGGCCAGATTTGTGCAATATACGACTGATTGTTGTCCTATGGACAGAGTCTCCCACCTCAGCTGTAGATCTCTGCAGTTCATCCAGAGTGATCATGGGCCTCTTGGCTGCATCTCTGATCAGTCTTCTCCTTGTATGAGCTGAAAGTTTAGAGGGACGGCTAGGTCTTGGTAGATTTGCAGTGGTCTGATACTCCTTCCATTTCAATATTATCGCTTGCACAGTGCTCATTGGGATGTTTAAAGCTTGGGAAATCTTTTTGTATCCAAATCCGGCTTCAAACTTCTTCACAACAGTATCTCGGACCTGCCTGGTGTGTTCCTTGTTCTTCATGATGCTCTCTGCGCTTTTAACGGACCTCTGAGACTATCACAGTGCAGGTGCATTTATACGGAGACTTGATTACACACAGGTGGATTGTATTTATCATCATTAGTCATTTAGGTCAACATTGGATCATTCAGAGATCCTCACTGAACTTCTGGAGAGAGTTTGCTGCACTGAAAGTAAAGGGGCTGAATAATTTTGCACGCCCAATTTTTCAGTTTTTGATTTGTTAAAAAAGTTTGAAATATCCAATAAATGTCATTCCACTTCATGATTGTGTCCCACTTGTTGTTGATTCTTCACAAAAAAATACAGTTTTATATCTTTATGTTTGAAGCCTGAAATGTGGCAAAAGGTCGCAAAGTTCAAGGGGGCCGAATACTTTCGCAAGGCACTGTATGATTATGCTAAGAACTAAAGAGAAAAATGAAGAGAAACGGTTTTAGCTAGCTAAATGAGAAGACTTCGTCTATCTTGATGTCTACAGAAATTCGCCCCTCACTCTCTATTGGCATTGCAGTGCATCGCAGCCGAAGAAGAGACAACCTTCCATTGATGTGATTTCCTTTGATCTTCCCGAAGCATCCCAACACCCCACCCTCTTTCTAAGTCTCTTACACCTCCTCTCTCCCCTCCTCCCCTCTTACTCGTTCTTTCTGCCTCTCCTTTTCTTACCCTCTCTCCCTATCTCTGTCTCTCTCTCTCTCTGCCTCTCCCCCTCTCCTATCAAATACATTCAAAGGGCTTTATTGGCATGGGAAACATATGTTTACATTGCCAAAGCAAGTCTATCTCTCTCTGTCAGGACTCTGAAGCGTGGCATGTCTGTCTGCTCCTCTCCTCACCACTTGCACCTCATCCTGCCATGGACCCCATTGCTGACTGTCCGTATACCCGGGCTCCCTTCATCCTCTCCCAGACCTAACGCCTTGCACGTCATGTGGCCAGTCCACCGAGAGAGTGCTCTTCTCACTAATCGGAGCTGGCTATTCCCTCCGTCAAAGTGGAGCCATTAGTTGATGGTGAGGGGACCTTCCTTCCTCAGTACAGCCAATTGTCTCAATTACGGTACGGTGCTGCAATTGCGCGAGTGTGCGAGAGACTGGTATGAAGGATGGGAATGGCTTGCTCAGCTAAAGGGACATTGTGGAACCCCATAGTGTTTGTATGGGGTTCTTCATACATTGTGTACAAGACACCCAAAATGGTGGCATCTGTTAGGTTCAGATTGGGAAGTACAATGAAGGATGGAGAATCATTCCTCTCTGTTGTGTTTTGACTGATGTGTTTCAATGTGAGATCAATGCCTCCTCACAGCAGGCCATTTCAATCAACGTCTTTTCTTTTCTCTGGCTAGACTGGCTCATTTACTGTTTATATGTCTGATGAGACTGACACTTCTCATTACCTCGGTGTTCTCCTGCTCCTCATGACAAACCTCTCACTGCTGTTAGTCAAAGCCCTTTTCATTCTCTTCACTTCTCTATTGGACCCACATCCCAGTCTCCTGCTTCTCTATTGGACTCACATCCCAGTCTCCTGCTTCTCTTTTGGACTCACATCCCAGTCTCCTGCTTCTCTATTGGACCCACATCCCAGTCTCCTGCTTCTCATTTGGACAAAGATATCAGTCTCTTGCTTCTCTATTGGAGAAACAAATCAAATCAAATTGTATTTGTCACATGCGCCAAATACAACCTTACAGTGAAATGCTAACTTACAAGCCCTTAACAAAAAATGCAGTTTTATGAAAAATAAGTGTTAAGTAAAAAATAGATAGATAAAAACATAAGAAATAAAAGTAACAAATAATTAAAGAGCAGCAGTAAAGTAAAAATAGCGAGGCAATATACAGGGTGTACTGGTACAGAGTCAATGTGCGGGGGGGCACCGGTTAGTCGAGGTAATTGAGGTAATATTTACATGTAGGTAGAGTTAAAGTGACTATGCACAGATAATAAACAGAGAATAGCAGCAGCGTAAAAGAGGGCAATGCAAATAGTCTGGGTAGCCATTAGATTAGCTGTTATGGCTTGGGGGTAGAAGCTGTTGAGAAGCCAGTTGGACCTAGACTTGGTGCTCCGGTATCCCTTGCCATGCAGTAGCAGAGAGAACAGTCTATGACTAGGGTGGCTGGAGTCTTTGACCATTTTTAGGCCTTCCTCTGACACCGCCTGGTATATAAGTCCTGGATTGCAGGAAGCACAACCCTCTGTAGTGTCTTGCAGTTGGAGGCTGAGCACTTGCAGTACCAGGCAGTGATGCTCTCGATGGTGCAGCTGTAGAACCTTTTGAGGATCTGAGGACCCATACCAAATCTTTTCAGTCTTCTGAGGGGGAATATGTTTTGTCGTGCCCTCTTCACGACGGTCTTGGTGTGGTGGACCATGATAGTTTGTTGTTGATGTGGACACCATGGAACTTGGAGCTCAACCTGCTCTACTACAGCCCCGTCGATGAGAATGGAGGCGTGCTCTGTCCTCCTTTTCCTGTAGTCCACAATCTCTGTCTTGATCATGTTGAGGGAGAGGATGCTGTCCTGGCACCACACAGCCAGATCTCGGACCTCCTCCCTATATGCTGTCTCATCATTGTCGGTAATCAGGCCTACTACTGTTGTGTCACCAGCAAACTTAATGATGGTGTTGGAGTCATGCCTGACCATGCAGTCCTGAGTGAACAGGGAGTAAAGGAGGGGACTGAGCACGCCCCCCTGAGGGGCCCCCGTGTTGAGTATCAGCGTTGCGGATATATTGTTACCTACCCTTACCACCTGGGGCCAGCCC
Source organism: Oncorhynchus nerka (assembly GCF_034236695.1). Lineage (NCBI taxonomy): Eukaryota > Metazoa > Chordata > Actinopteri > Salmoniformes > Salmonidae > Oncorhynchus > Oncorhynchus nerka. The sequence continues at coordinate 60,920,426 of NC_088400.1, read as the reverse complement.
GTCAGGAAGTCCAGGATCCAGTTGCAGAGGGAGGTGTTTAGTCCCAGGGTCCTTAGATTAGTGATGAGCTTTGAGGGCACTACGGTGTTAAACACTGAGCTGTAGTCAATGAATAGCATTCTCACATAGGTGTTCCTTTTGTCCAGGTGGGAAAGGGCAGTGTGGAGTGCAGTAGAGATTGCATCATCTGTGGATCTGTTGGGGTGGTATGCAAATTGGAGTGGGTCTAGGGTTTCTGGGACAATGGTGTTGATGTGGGCCATGACCAGCCTGTCATGAAAATCCCCTAGTGGGATAACCCGATATTACGGCTGGTTACACAAAGGAAGGGGGTTGGGTTTGAATGAAAGAGCAGGAAGACTGAGGGACAAAGGGATTGGGTCTCTATCAGACCTTGAGTAGCTATGCTACCGTAAATACAGAATCTTATGCATTCTAATAACCGCCCATTCGGAAAAGGAAAATGCAAGATTTATATTTACTCTGAGCTGCACTTCGATAGATGGGTCGAAGACTGGTTTGCCCAGAGATGAAATTGTCCTTTGTATAATCTTTCTGGTCGTACTGTTGTAGAGCGGATACGTTGAAGTACGCTGTCGTTCTTAGGAGATTGTCTGTCCTTTCCTAGACCACGTACGTTTACAACTGCAGCTGATAATTCGATGTATCTCTTCTTCTATAGTGAATAATAGTTCAAAGTTCATACCAAGTTGCCATAATCAGCTCGTGCTGTATTCTGGATGGTCTAGTCAAAATTCACCATTCCAGCGTGGTGATCGTCACCTCCACGTGATCTGGTCTCATGTAAATTTCGTTAGATAGAGTAGTCGTTCAACCATTCGCAACCACAGCTCACGCTGGGGTTTGCTTAGTTTAACGTGAATTGGGTCATGGGGGCTTTTGTACTGGGGAAGAGAAGGGCGTGTTTCATCCCTCTCCAACCAATGTCTGTTCACTTGGGCGTGGCCACTGAGTGAGCATAAGTTTACTTATGAAAACAATTATCTCATTTAGAAGCTAAAATCTTCTCACAAATAGTTTCATATTTAAACATTTAAATTGCACAACAATTCCATGTGAATCTGAACTACAATGTGTGAACTTTCCAAAATACAATTTATGTCATCCTATCATCAGATATAATGTCCCAGACAACAACTGATCTGACATCATATTCTTTGAGTACCAACGGACACTTTCAACTGTTTGAGAAAGGGAAATATTTTTCCATTCCCCAAACTTTTGATGTTACCATACTCTCTCTGTGGTAACACAGGGCTTTCCAAGAGTCCATTCTGTAGAAAGGAGAGAAAAGGGGGAAAGGTATTTATGGGAGGGGGGGGTCATAAACCTCACCCAATAGGGCAACGTCATGACACTGTAATAGTTTGCAAACCCTGCCACATCCGACGAGCGTTGGAGTCGGTGTAGTACGATTCGATCTTAGTCATGTATTGACACTTTGCTTGTTTGATGGTTCGTCGGAGGGCATAGCGGGATTTCTTATAAGCAACCCTCTGCATCCCTGTGATTGGACATGACATAATTATGATAAACATGAATTATATGAGTATGAGTAACAGCAGAGTGTGAGCTGAACAGTGAGAGTTGATTGGAGTGCACAGACCTCATCACTGCAGGCTGCTATAGACGTTAATGGAGGGAGAGGGTAAACAACATTGAATGTTAAGTTCTCCCCTTGTTAAAGCCAGCGGAACAGTAGCGGGCTGATGAGAAAATTACGTGTTGCAGTAATGGAGTCTTGCTATGAAAACATGCTTTCAGACCTTGATCAATCAATTGTATTATGCGGTGGCAGGAGTCACCTTAACCTGGTTAAATATGTAAATGAATGCACTTTTTGAGAATTAAATGCATAAATTGGTTTTAATAACCTAAATTATAACCATATTTTGTATGATGAATTGTCTGTGTGGAACAATGCCCTTGTGGTAACAATATTGTGACAAGACAAAAAAACACACATTTGAATGAATCATGGTTTCTTATTAAGGGAAATATTATGCAGCAACAAAGTGTAAACAAAATTAATATAAACATACTTTTTATTCATTATGTTAGGAATAATTCCACGTAAGTTTAGAAATAGGGTGTATTTCTTCCACCCTGGCGTAACATTTGCCGTGACTGTCCACCATTATCTTTACCTATAATTCCCGAAATCTCAAATCCTTTTTTAAGACGCCGAAATGGTTGGATGACAGAAACTGTCCCCTCAGGCAGGAATAATAGTTATAGAGGGAACCTCAGAATGGAGAGGAGGTCAGAGTAAGTCATCTCTCTTCACTTCCCCAGAGCCATTAGAGACCTGCACAAGGCCTTCCTCTCAACAGAGCATTACAGCTGGCACAGTAACTTACAATTGTTTCCCCTCTGACTGAGCATTTTAACTAAAAGCAATGACCTACTAATCAGGAAAGACTTTGGGTTTCATTTTTAAACCAAAGCTAAGTGTTTACACAGCGCACGCTAAACCCTAGGGGAATAAATACTTTCTATCCCTAAAACACTTTGCCAAACAATCTGAGACGAAAATTGAAAAGTTAAATCACGTGTTGAATATATCTTGGCTCTATGGTAAAACGGGTAGGTCATCTGAGGCGAAATTTGTCAATACTGTGAACATTATCAGCACAATGAGACAACATAAGGAGAGGAGAAAGAGAGAGACATATATAGAGAGGAAGGAAGGAGAGAGGGAGAGACAGGGACAGTGAGGGAGAAAGAGAGACCTCGTATAATGGAATGTGCGTAGGTTGCTGGGTTACTTTCTCAAGAAAACAGTTGAATTCACACCTCCGCTTTCTCTGGCACAGCACGCTAGCACTTAAAGGTGAACGGAGGAAAGGAAAGGCCAGAGGAAAAGGAAAGGCATAATCTGTATTAAAGAGACAGTCATAACAACCTGCCTTGTGCCTCCTACCTAGACAAGATCCCAGGTCTTTTACCAGCACACATACAGGAAGTGTTTCGCACGGTAGCAACAGCTACGGACACAAGGGAGTGAAGGTTACACTGCAAGGTGTGAGCGCCGAATTACTGGCAGCCTACTGAGTCACTATCCAAATGATGAGACAGAATGTGGTAGGCAGGAAGCAGCTCTCTAGGTGAATTACGTGTCCACTCTTGGTCACCTACTCGCGTCCGGATGCTGCCATGAACTGTCACCATGACAGAATCACAGCCGTGCCAAGGAGAGAGAGAGATAGAGCAAGAGAGAGCAGACGGACTCATCACCGGACCTGTTGCTTCTTAAGCACCTCTCTATTACTGTGACTCTGTCTGTAATTCATGACTACCGCTTCCCCGTCACGCCTGTAGATGAGATTTTAAAAAGCCCATTGAGGTAGTTTCGTTTCTCCTCTCTGTCCTCTTTGAAATGTGCCCGCTCAGATGGTAATCAGGCACACATTGAAATACAGGCAGAACCCCAACAATTTTCTTGTTGATTCTCTCACAATATGATCATCAAAAGGGGATAGAAGAGGTTCAATGTAGTGGGGTCGATAGAATTATTTGAGTTTTTGAGTGAGAGCTCAAGGATACAATAGAAGCAACTAGGCTTCTAGGGACTACAGCTAGGCATTTCGCCTTCCCTTCGGTCGTCACAGACCAAAACAAACGAGACAGAGAGAGAAGAGGTCTTCAGTGAAAGCTCTGTTGTTGCTTAGAAGCTCTCTGAAACCACCAGACAAAAGCGAAAACGCCCCGAGCTCGATACGAACAGCAGGCATTGTGTGAGAACAAAAAATGAATGCACTTGCACTTCGACATACAAGATGGAGTATTACTCATTCTAATTAGACACACTCTTTCTTTTCTTCCCTCTCTAGATACAAACAGCACACACACTATAAAAGACGAGTCTTTGAACGAGAGTGTGAATGGAAGCTATGCCCTCCGGACTGATATGGTAATTATGCTTCTTTTCAAAACAAACCAGTCAATAACTAGTGTAGTCGTATTCTCCTACCTTTTGGACCATTTAACCCACTGAGGTTGATGCTTTATAAAATGTCAATTATGACACGTGAACTGGATGAATACAATGTATCTGCCCTCCCACACAGATGTAAATAATCATCCTCACACGGGGCACCATTACACACACATGCACCCACGTAGCCAAATGAGACGATCTGTCTTTCTCTATCTGTCTCTAGCTAAGCAAGAAAAATAAGATATTTCTGCACATGAATAAAGCAATGGCATAGCTGTCAAACTCACAATGGTGTTTACACACACTAGGAACAACTGTTGGTTATTGTTTCACGAGTCGACAAGTCACCCTAATTGCTCATCTTTTCACGAGGAGCCTGACACCCGTTCATCTATATTATCATCACCGACTAGCGGTTATTATTCTCAGCCTCCTTGTTAGCGCGGCAGAATGGCAACGGTCACTTGTTTGTTTCCCCATGATTCCCTTTCTTCACGGCACAATTGGCTGAATCATATTTCTTCAGGAAATTGCACAGTGGCGGTTGGCAGGTGGTGGTCAGAAAAAAAACTGAACGCGTGCCTGAGAATGCAGATAGAGAGAGAGATAGAGAGAATGAGAGGGACATCGGCTCCGTGGGTCTGACTCACTGAGCCCGGGCACACACATCAGCTCTGACACAGACGCACCAGATGGACAGGAGCAGAACAGAGGTAGGGCACAGAAAAAAAGATGCTGAGAAAACAACAGCTGTCAAGCCACGGAGCTGGCAAAACAAAAATGTTGCTAATTAAGCCCAGGTAAACTGGCTAGGCCTGAGAGGTGTTGAATGATCTGTCCATCTCATCGGAATCGTGGAGAGATGAGTAAATAAACATGTCAACAGCTAACATGTCAAAATGTCAGCTGGCTACGGAGCAGTTTTCCTCTGGTAGCTGCCAGAGCCAGAGAGAAACATTTACATGTGTTCATGAAGCTGATTGGCGAGGAGGGGATAGAGGATGAATAGTGCACAGATGGAACATAAGCACACCAATGGACCAACACACAAACAGTGCAAACATGCACACATCCATAAACATGCAAACACACAAGAGAGCACTTGGACTCGCATGTGCACACGCGCACAAACACTTCCGTCCATCCACCCACCCACCCAGCAATCCATACCCATACGTCATTCTGATTCACCTAGCATACAGTGAGTGTGGAAAGGGGTGGTGGTGGTGGTGGGGGGGGGGGGGTCCTCTCAGTCCACCATTCTCTCCCCCTCTCCAGGCATCTCTCCTGGATGTGGGTTATCAGGATCCAGCCCTACTCCCAGCAGCTACTGCTTCCCCAGCTCTGGACTGCAATGAGCTGTGTTTAATGATCACAAGCCATCTGCAGACTGTGCATACACTCCCCCTTTAATACATGCGGTGTATACAGAAGGATATTATATAATACATTATAAGGAGAATGTATACAATATGTCAACAAATGGTGAAGAGAAATCAACAAGGATTACTGGGCAACAAACATGGCTGCATCCAAATTGCAACCTATTCCCTATATAGTGCACACCAAATATTTCTAGCCCGGCCTAACAGAGGGACGCTTGTTTCATTCATATTGCATGTACAAAGGAAAGGGATGAAAGTGTGTTTGGTTAAATTAAACTGGTATGGATTTATTTATTCTGGAGTATAGGGACACTGATTAGGAGCATCAGCCACATGTCTAGATGCGTCTAAGCAGAGGAGGCTTCACAACCCAATTGGTATTCATTTATGCAGGAATGCGGCGGCTGTGGAAAATAACCAGTCTAGTACATAGAATATTGTTTTTATAGTCTTTCTCCCAATTTCAAACTCTTTCCTCTCTCTCAATACATCTTTGCTGTTTCAGTACACATTTGTGAAGAACAATATATTGTTATAAAACATGTTGTTTGTATCCTGGATGCTGATTGGTTGATAGCAGGGAGTTATTAATGACAGTCCCTGGGTAATGCCTGTTAACAGGGCTCCTGAGTGGCGCAGCAGTCGAAGGCACTGCATCTCAGTGCTAGAGTTGTCACTACGGACCCTGGTTTGATTCCAGGCTGTATCACAACCGGCCACGATTGGGAGTCCCATAGGGCGGCGCACAATTGGCCCAGTGTCGTCCGTGTTAGGGTTAGGCCGTCATTGTTCTTTTAACTGACTTGCCTGGTTAAATAAAAAAACAGTTTGAATTATCAATGTACATCCACTGTCCTACAACCCAGCCAAGCAATTCATGAACTTCATTTCCCCTGGAAAAAAGCATCTAGACATTTCCCCATGCTTTTAGCATTTGATTTGTTTTTTTCTTCTAAACCAGACATTTTGAAAGTTAGAGACAGTGGGCCTCCCTTCAGAGACCCTCAAGAACCCCCCCCCCTCCCTGCTTAATGAGCGTGAAATTATGAATTTTGGACACTGTTCTGATTTAAAGCATTAATCTTCAGCTCCCACATGTGGGCTTAGCCTTAATCATGCTCGACACAATTTAATTAACTTGCAACTGACTTATATATAAATATGAGGCACTCTTTTCACAAGTTGACATCGGCAAACCGCTCGCCCACACAACGCTGCCATCTGTACAGTTGAATCCGAGATTCAGTCCTGAACGACAGTGCTGTACTGAATGACCAGTTGAAGATCAGTGTGATTATGGTGGCCTAGAGGGGTGTGTGCTGCATGAGTTTTGCTACTTCAAATGGTCACACCCATATGGATCAGGTCACACCTTGTCACACCCACCAAAGGGGAGCAAACATACCTCGAAGTCTGTTCAAGATCGTTAAAGAACGTTTTGGGGAAATGTGTCGTTCAGAACAAACCGTCACGTAACATAGCAAACATTTAATCAAACTGACCACAACCCCGTGCTACAAACTCCTGTTGTATTTGCGTTTTTAAAACAATGCCATGCTCGCAATTTTAGAAGTTGAAAAATAAACGTGGTAGCACTGGAAAGCTAAAATATGCGTTTTCCCCGTGATTGTAGCTAGAAATATGCCATAATATTTATTCATTATATAGAACTGAATACAGTTTGACTTGGCTTTCCTTTCACGTCTCCCCTGAAAACTCACCCCCCCTTGGGAGGCGCACCACACACTTTGAAATCCTCTGGTCTAAACCTTGCTGCCTGCCTCTCCGACCTGTGCAACAATATTACTGGGGTGTTTTTACGATCTCCACCGTGGCATTGAGAATGAACGTGTCCAGAGGACACTCATTATAATGGATATATCCAAAGAAATTACAATATAAATCAAGGTAAAGCAAACTTTAGTTGGCTATCTAGCAAAGGAGAAGTAGCCAGCTTGCATAGCAACTTTTTTAGCCTAAAATGGACGACCAGTCCGCTTGGCGGGAAACCATGCCAATAGAATGGACGACCAGCCTGCCTGGCAAGCAACTTTGAAATTAAAATATATTTTTTAATGTAAACCTGTCTTTAAATATTTTTTTAATATGTTGGCAACCATTTTATAAAAGCAATAAGGCACTCGAACCCGGGGATTATCGTGAATAACACCCTCGTAAGGGCTGTTTTCCTGGCCCTCAGCTTCAGATTCGGCCCCGGGTTCTAATGCCTTATTGCTTAAAAACTCTCTTCGTTTCTCTAAATCTCTCTCAAGTTCTCCGCAGTCCTTGAATATATAGCTGTTTCTGTACAATGTTGTGAAGAACAATATCTTAATACTATTTTTCTTTCAAATGCTCTCTCTCTCTCCATCTCTCTCTGTTCTCTGAAATCCCTGTGCATGTTACTGTTTCAGTACAATGTTGTGAGAAACAATAGCCAAACTACCTCCAGCAGCCGCAGCCTGGAGCAAAGCTAAATAGCCTACATTAGTCTAAAACGAGGGCACTAAAATCCCAGAGGTAGGGAGGGATGGGGACCACTCTGGCAGAGTCCTCATTTACTCTAGACTCACAAATTGATGTGCATTATGGGAGTTCTCCCCGTGCCTAGACTGTTCCTGCCTGCTCAATTACGGGTCTCATTTTCCAAGTTGGCTTTGCAAAAGTCCCAAATCACGAACAGCATGGGGACGTCAGAGCAGTTCATCTTCGACAACACAACTATAATGGCTGCACAGCCAGCGCACACAATTTAGCAGCCCACTGTATGCGTGTTTTACTGTTGTATCAGCGGTGTATCAAGTGTTGGACTAAATTCGGTAAAACAGTTATATTGCATCTGCTCAGTATACAGCAATAATGATATGTGACCGACGTTGGATAAAAGTAGAGACTCAGAGATAGAAAATGGTATATCATACACTACAGTTGAGGAACAATGTGAAAGTAATTCTGCTTTGAACGTTGATAAAATTGTAACCTCACTTTTGAGAAAATGGAACTTGAATGTTTTGGTACCTACTGGAGAGCTCTTCGTTGTCTACACCCATTCAGCATCGTTCACACCCTCTTAAGCTTTAGCCCAACCCTTCTCTAATTTTATGTTATCAATAGCATTGGTGACTGCAACTGTATAATATAATCATGCTTTTTTTTGCCAAAGTTTACTGACACCAGCCATATTTAACAGGTGTTGAGTGTTCGTAAATTCATCAGTTATTCTGGTCTCTGGCCCACTCAGATGAGAGTGCTCTGATATAAGAGTAGATAGCCAGAGTGAATTTACCAGCTACGTCTACCGACAGTGGTTGCAGTGACATCCTAAACATTCCATTGAAATAGTTACTTGCATAGTGGAGTCTTTTGTTTATACAGATCATACATGCAACCATAGCTAGTAGCCAGCCAGCTAACGTGAGCTAGCTAGCTAACAGTACACTTTAACTTGAAATGAAAATAACTTTCTGACACAATTAGAAACGTGTAATATCTGAAAATGTAGCTAGCTAGACTCTCTCACCCAGATACATAGATGGATGTAATCCAGAGACAGGTGTTTTATACAACAGCCTTCTGTGTGTTCTCTTTCGACCACGTCTGCATATTTTCAATCAAACGCCAGAATTCTCCATCTCCATCTCCTTAGCTATCATACTCTAATTCCACTGATTTCAAAACTCAGTCCTCCAGAAAGTGGAGAGCAACACTTATACAGTTCTATTATGTGATGTCTTTCAAAAAAGCCACGTTTGAAAGGGTTACCATCTCATATTATAGACAGAAGCGTGCAACGTGGCAGATCAATCTGAACTCATCTCTCGGCATGTCCAGCACACTCATCATCTCAGCCAATCATGGCTAGCGGGAAGGTTGCTGACTTTTTGTTGGCTAAACCAACAAGGCTCGTAATTTAACAGTTGTATTCATACTTACAGATGGCATACAAGTTTGTTATTAAGGCACATGAAAGTTCACATGTTCCAGAAGGCATTTCTGCAAAAAAAAAATGCATTTAGATTTTTTAAAACATGTCTACGTTCAAATGGTGCTCCTGTGAAGTAGTGATACGCGACATACGCCTAGTTTCCTGAAACGAGTCACATATCCTTTAGGGTTACCCACTTTATAACGGCAGCCCAAGGCACACTTAAACCTAATGAGACTGTCTACAGTATTACAGTACAAACCATGCAAGGCCGTGCCAACACATCACTCTTCTCCAGTGCACCTCTGAATCATTATCCAGAAAAACCTCCTCTCAGTCTGTGTCCCAAATTGCACCCTATTCCCAATATAGTGCACTGCCTTATGGGCCGTGGTCAAAAGTAGTGCACTACATAAGGAATAGGGTGACATTTGGGACACAGACAGAGACTAGGCACTGTGCCCGTATTGTTTGTGCAGCCTGACACCACGTCGCGAGGCTGAGAAACGTGTTAGTCGCTGACAAGTGTTGTTGTTCTTCAAATGTTTTACCCAAGAAGACATAAAACGAAGACTGAGTAGAACACTGTAGGCACAGGATCTAAATCCCTATTTTCAAGGACTGGAATACATGCAAATAGGATGCCATTGTCTTTCGGGCATCTTTCACAATAGAAACATTGGTATGTTTCTGTGCATTGTATGCAAAGACAAAGCCACTAAGCCAATGGGTGTTTATCTACCAATGAATCAAGTCAATGTCCAAGTCCTAGGCCAGTAGCAGCCAGCCAGGGAGGATGCAGTACAGTAACGTTCCAATGACATTCAGGAATGGAAATCTCACCACCAGCCCTCCTTCCCCTTGAATATGGAACAGGGCCATTAATGATTAGACCATTTTGAGAATAAATGAGAGAGCTTGCAACTGGAATTCTAATGTCCATGTTAACCGGTTAGCCAGTCCATTTGACATTCACTTTGAGGGTCCTCGTGTAATTCCACTATAATGCAGCTCAACCTTTGATAATGTCTTACCCTTGTGTTCGGAGTTTTGCCAATCTAATTGGGAGAGAAAACTACCAGTGGATGAGAAGATTGAAAATCATATTAAAGAAAAAGTATGTAATTCAAATCACAGCCCCCCAGTTACATCAAGGGATACAGGAGAGTATTTTAGTTGATTTAACTAGGCAAGTCAGATAAGAACAAATTCTTACTTGCAATGACAGCCCAGAAACAGTGGGTTAACTGTCTTGTTCAGGGGGAGTTACTTTGTCAGCTTGGGGATTTGATCTAGCAACCTTTTGGTTACTGGCTCAAAGCTCTAACCACTAGGCTACCTGCCGCCCCAAAAACTATACCGTTGTCTGCAGGATTCGAACCTTTGCGGGAAGATCCCAATGGATTTCTTGTCCATCGCCTTAACCACTTGGCCAAAGCTGTATCAAAGCTGTCTGAACTCGTGAGTGTGTGTGCGTGTGTGGACAGCGTATGATTAATATGCGATCATCTGATAGCGTCACTGAGGCATAAATTCACATTCACACCATGTCAAACATCATCGTGCCAGGGCCCACTGACACATCACCGTTATATCACTACACCACAATTAGTCTTAACTCAATGATGAACAGTCAACGAGCTGCATAACGAAACTTCCGGACAACACACTTTTCGTACAGACAGGATGAGACCTCCTCATCCGAATGCTCTTTTATGAAGCAAACCATACAGACACCACACACACACACACACAAAGCAGAAACAATCTCAGGAGGGAGATGGACAGAAAAGAAGAAGACAGGAGTGGACAGAGGAGTGGATCCAGCAGCATGCAGGCTGTGTTGTCTGTGCCTCCAGGTGGGTGCTTATCTATTCCAGGGAGATAAGAGAAAAACAAGCATGCTATCTCCCCTGTGGGCTGGCCTGTGTTGGCTGGTTAACCTCAAGAGTGCCTCACTGCAACCCACAGCAAATGAAACCTAGAGCAAGAATGATACAGCTGAATGCTCAAACATCTTCCCTTAGCACACCTATCACCTTGAAATTAGAAATCTATGCCAATAAGAGCAAAATATGTTTTGTAGGAAAAAGCCATATCTTTAACATTCCAAGTAGCGAGTGGATGTTTAGCACCTTTCTGCACTGAATAATAATGGTTTATGATGTAGTGGGCTGTAACATTATAGTATGAGGAAATTATGTTTGTGACAACCTGTGGCTGAGATAGAGAGAGAGAGAGAGGTACGGAAAGATGATGTATGAACAGAGGGATGGATCAGTTGAAAGACTGGCATTTTCATACCGCAAGAACATTCCTGGTTGGAGGAAACTTTGATTTAAAATGTAAAAATGCAGGTAAAACCATGGATTACGCAAGACTAAGAATGACAGTATGGATCTCTTACCAAAGACCATTGTACTATTTCTATATTATTAGCATATCAATTATCGCCTCATGTTACAATGTTTCGAGATACAGTAAGTCCTGGAGCAATTATTGGGAATAATAGAGTCATTTCTGCCCATTCCAGTGCCGTTAAGCTGACAGAAAATGTCACTCTGGAGTCTCCTGTCAGAATACCCTGGTGATTCCGCTGTGTAGGACGCAGTCCCCCATCCTAATTTCCATTTGGGGAAAAACACTGGGTTTAATGAAATTCTGCCAGCCTGCCCAAACATTTCCCTTCTCTAGAGTGTATTTACATTAAAGAGCTGCCCCCCCCCTCTCCTTCCAAATAGGAGCCGTTACCTACATCAGTGTGAATTCTGGGTTTGATGCTGCCGGCTGCTAGAAGCCCATCGCTCATAATTCCTGTGTTTAGCTATCGCTGGGTCTCGCCTACCACTGAGCTCAGACCAGTCTTTGCATGTGTCTTCAATTGTACCATATTCCCTACATAGTGCATTACTTTTGAATATATAGTGCATGACCTCTGGTCAAAAGTAGTGCACTAAATAGGGAATAGGGTGCCATTTGGGATACATTGTCATCGGCTGATATGGGAATCAGTCCAACACCAACGTTGTGGTCTCCCACGTGCCGATACTACAGTCATGGCTAAAAGTTTTGAGAATGAAAATGTATATTTGTGTCACAAAGTCTGCTGCCTCAGTTTGTATGATGGCAATTTGCATATACTCCAGAATGTTATGACGAGTGATCAAATGAATTGCAATTAATCGCAAAGTCCCTCTTTGCCATGCAAATGAATTGAATCCCCCAAAAACATTTCCACTGTATTTCAGCCCTGCCACAAAAGGACCAGCTGCCATCATGTCAGTGATTCTCTCGTCAACACTCACACCTGTGTTAACGAGGACAAGGCTGGAGATCACTCTTGTCATGCTGATTGAGTTCGAATAACAGACTGGAAGCTTCAAAAGGAGGGTGGTGCTTGGAATCATTGTTCTTCCTCTGTCAACCATGGTTACCTGCAAAGCAATATGTGCCATCATCATTGCTTTGCACAAAAAGGGCTTCACAGGAAAGGATATTGCTGCCAGTAAGATTGCACCTAAATCAATAATTTATCGGATCATCAAGAACTTCAAGGAGAGCGGTTCAATTGTTGTGAAGAAGGCTTCAGGGCGCCCTAAAAAGTCCAGCAAGTGCCAGGACCATCTCCTAAAGTTGATTCAGGTGCGGGATCGGGGCACCACCAGTACAGAGCTTGCTCAGGAATGGCAGCAGGCAGGTGTGAGTGCATCTGCACGCACAGTGAAGCAAAGACTTTTGGAGGATGGCCTGGTGTCAAGAAGGGCAGCAAAGATGCCACTTCTCTCCAGGAAAAACATCAGGGACAGACTGATATTCTGCTAAATGTACAGGGATTGGACTGCTGAGGACTGGGGTTTAAGTCATTTTCTCTGATGAATCCCCTTTCCGATTCTTTGGGGCATCCGGAAAAAAGCTTGTCCAGAGAAGACCAGGTGAGCGCTACCATCAGTCCTGTGTCTTGCCAACAGCAAAGCATCCTGAGACCATTCATGTGTGGGGTTGCTTCTCAGCCAAGGTAGTGGGCTCACTCACAATTATGCCTAAGAACACAGCTATGAATAAAGAATGGTACCAACACATCCACCGAGAGCAACTTCTCCCAACCATCAGGAACAGTTTGGTGACAAAGAATGCCTTTTCCAGCGTGATGGAGCTCCTTGCCATAAGGCAAAAGTGGCTCGGGGAACAAAACATCAATATTTTGGGTCCATGGCCAGGAAACTCCCCAGACGTTAATCCCATTGAGAACTTGTGGTCAATCCTCAAGAGGCGGGTGGACAAACAAAAACCCACAAATTCTGACAAACTCCAAGCATTGATTATGCAAGAATGGGCTGCCATCAGTCAGGATGTGGCCCAGAAGTTAATTGACAGCATGCCAGGGCGGATTGCAGAGGTCTTGAAAAAGAAGGGTCAACACTGCAAATATTGACTCTGTATCTACTTCATGTAATTGTAAATAAAAGCCTTTGACACTTATGAAATGCTTGTAATTATACTTCAGTATTCCATAGTAACATCTGACAAAAATATCTAAAGACACTGAAGCAGCAAACTTTGTGGAAATTAATATTTGTGTCATTCTCAAAACATTTTGCCACAACTGTATATACAGTTGAAGTCGGAAGTTTACATACACTTAGATTGGAGTCATTAAAACTAGTTTTTCAACCACTCCACTAATTTCTTGTTAACAAACTATAGTCTTGGCAAGTCGGTGAGGACATCTACAAGTAATTTTTCCAACAATTGTTTACGGACAGATTATTTCACTTATAATACACTGTATCATAATTCCAGTGGGTCAGACGTTTACATACACTAAGTTGACTGTGCCTTTAAACAGCTTGAAAAATTCCAGAAAATGATGTCAGGGCTTTAGAAGCTTCTGATGGGATAATTGACATAATTTGAGTCAATTGGAGGTGTACCTGTGGATGTATTTCAAGGCATACCTTCAAACTCAGTGCCTCTTTGCTTGACATCATGGGGAAAACAAAAGAAGTCAGCCAAGACCTCTGAACATTTTTTGTAGTTCATCCTTGGGAGCAATTTCCAAATGCCTGAAGGTACCACGTTCAATCTGTACAAACAATAGTACACAAGTATAAACACCATGGGACCACGGAGCCGTCATATCGCTCAAGGAAGTACACGTTCTGTCTGCTAGAGATCAACGTACTTTGGTGCGAAAAGTGCAAATCAATCCCAGAACAACAGCAAAGGACCTTGTGAAGATGCTGGAGGGAAATAGGTACAGAAGTATCCATAGCCACAGTAAAATTAATCCTATATCGACATAACCTGTAAGGCTGCTAAGCTAGGAAGAAGCCACTGCTCCAAAACCGCCATAAAAAAGCCAGACTACGGTTTGCAACTGCACATGGGGACAAACATCTTACTTTTTGGAGAATTGTCCTCTGGTCTGATGAAACAAATATAGAACTGTTTGGCCATAATGGCCATTGTCATGTTTGGAAGAAAAAGGGGGAGGCTTGCTAGCCGAAGAACACCATCCCAAAACCGTGCTTTGCTGCGGGAGGGACTGGTGCACTTGTGCACACGAAATAGATGGCATCATGAGGGAGGAAAATTATGTGGATAAATTGAAGCAACATCTCAGAGGAAGTTAAAGCTTGGTCGCAAATGGGTCTTCTAAATGGACAATGACCCCAAGCATACTTCCAAAGTTCTGGCAAAATGGCTTAAGGACAACAAAGTCATTTGGAACTTTGGAATGGCCATCAAAAAAAGCCCTGACCTCAATCCTATAGAAGTTTTGTGGGAGAACTGAAAAAGATTGTGCGAACAAGGAGGCC
Organism: Oncorhynchus nerka; assembly: GCF_034236695.1. Taxonomy (NCBI): domain Eukaryota; kingdom Metazoa; phylum Chordata; class Actinopteri; order Salmoniformes; family Salmonidae; genus Oncorhynchus; species Oncorhynchus nerka. Next base: position 60,905,336 of record NC_088400.1, on the reverse strand, counting down.
TACAAACCTGACTCAGTTACACCAGCTCTGTCAGGAGGAATGGGCCAAAATTCACCCAACTTATTGTGGGAAGCTTGTGGAAGGCTACCCGAAACATTTGACCCAAGTTAAACCATTTAAAGGCAATGCTACCAAATACTAATTGAGTGTATGTAAACTTCTGACTCTCTCTGAAATAAATCATTCTCTCCACTATTATTCTGACATTTCACATTCTTAAAATAAAGTGGTGATCCTAACTGATTTAAGACAGGGAATTTTTACTAGGACTAAATGTCAGGAATTGTGAAAAACTGAGTTTAAATGTATTTGGCTAAGGGGTATGTAAACTTCCATCTTCAACTGTATGTCCTATCTAAAAAACAACTGGAAATGGGGAATGTAAATGAATTCATTGTTATTGGCGAGATAACAGATGGTGGTGAGTGAAGGTATAGCCTGATGTTCTGGCTATAGGGAGCGTCTTTGTGAGGTAGGAGTGATGATGTTTGCACCTCTCTCTCTCTCTATCTCATCTTTGTTCGAGCTTGATGTGCTTCTTATCACTCCCAATACCCCACATCTGACAGTCGTTGTAGGGCGAAGAAGCATCCCGTAGCTAATCTTTCTATCAACTGCGTTTGATCATTTGTGAACGCAAAGTCAATACAGCATTGGAATTTAATCGAAGGAATCTTCAAAGATAACATCATAAGGGAGTCGGGTATGACCCAGTGGCTTCAAAACAAAGTCATAATGTTATTAATTACCCATGTGAATAATACAATCTACATTCGACTGTCAGGGATGGTTATTACTGTAGCTTTTGCTTGTGAAAAAGACTAAGCATTTTGGATAAAGGAGTATTAAGAAGATTACAACACTAATCTATCTCACAACGTAGTGAAGGAGCTGTCTTAATACAAGCCTGTCGGATCTTATGTATTTGAGTACTGCTGATTGGACAGCCGTGTGTTTAACTCTCCGATAGAGAATCACATGGAAAAATAATGCCTGCAAATTGCCACGAACTTCCATCCATGTAATTACAGTATTGAACATTTCCATGCGAAGGCAGCCTCCGTCAAAATGTGAAATGAGACGCAAACGAGACACAAGAGATGAATGTTCACTGGAGGCTTCGTGGCCATGGATCAACACTGGAGACTTCGAACGTGGAGCCGGCACAGGTCTCACCGGACTGAGGAGACGTACTGGCAGCCTAGTGAGTGGAGCTGCCACAACACGACCTGGCTGGATACCCACTCTAGCTTGGTGAGAGTGGAGAGCTGGCACAGGATGCACTGGGCTATGACGGCGCACTGGAGGCATAGTGCGTAGAGCCAGCGCAGGACACACTGGAACGTGTAGGCGCACCGGAGGTCTGGAGCGCAGAGCTGGCATAACTCATCCTGGCTGGATACCTCCTGTAGCCCGACAAGTGCGGGGAACTGGAACAGGCCGCACTAGGCTGTGCTGACGAATCGGGGACACCGTGCGTAGAGCTGGCGCAGGATAACCGGGGCAGAAGAGACACACCGGAGACCAGGAACGCTGAGCCGGCACAATCCGTCCTGGCTGAATGCCCAGTCTAGCACACGGCCACTGCGGGGAGCTTGCACAGAGCGCAGCGGGCTGTGGATGCGCACTGAAGGCATGGTGCGCAGAACCGGATAGCATGGTGCTTGACCGGTCACTAGCTCCCCACGGTAAGCACGAGGAGTTGGCTCAGGTCTGTAACCTGACTCTGCCAATCTCCCCGTGTGCCCCCCAAAAATATGTTTTTGGGGCTGCCTCTCATTCCTGCCTCGCTGCTCCAACTCCTCGTAAAGTCGCCGTTCTGCCTTTGCTGCTTCAATCTCCTTCGGACGGCGATACTCCCCGACCTGCGTCCACGGTCCTTTTCCGTCCAGGATCTCCTCCCATGTCCACTCATCCCTTTTCCCATGCTGCTTGGTCCTTTGGTGGTGGGTAGTTCTGTCACAGCTCTTGTCGGATTGAGTGTACCAAAACGCAGCGTGGCAAGTGTTCATGATATTTATTGATCAAAACACTCGAAAATAACAAAATGAAAAACGAACAGTCTGTAAGGCAAATAAACTATACAGAAAGCAACTACCCACAAAACACAGTTGGGGAAAAGGCTACCTAAGTATGATTCAACGATAGACAGCTGCCTCTGATTGTGAACCACACTCGGCCAAAAACACAGAAATAGAAAACATAGAAATAAAGAAACTAGAATGCCCACCCTAGTCACACCCTGGCATAACCAACATAGAGAATAAATGCTTCTCTATGGCCAGGGAGTGACAGGAATAGAAACAGGAAGAAAGACAGGTTTTCTATTGAAGTAACCCCCACCCATGCAAGGAGAAGGTCTCAGGCTATGGTTGGGTGACCTGTGAGTGACTGTTCTGAAAAGTCCCTTAATAAGGACAAAAACCACAACACAACATTAACATTGCTATCTGGTGCTGCACAGCAGCAGTAAATCCAGTCTTTCTCTCAGGCTATTGTTCCATCTATGACATCACAGCCTTAACAAAAGCTCCCAATATAAAAGAGGCATAGACAAAAACAGAGAAGTAAACAAAACAAAAACATGAAGGGCTTTCTTCTGTGGAATACAATGGGACTGTAACACCCCATTCGTCAATCGTCGCCATCCTCCACAACAGCTTTCACGGCGAGATATCAAGCCGCTTTAAATGAGAACTGTCTGTGTTTTGTGTGGTTTTCAATTTCACAGACCCAGGCCTCTGTGTTTTCTCATAAAATGGACAGACACTCCAAGACTGTCTTTTTAGAGTCCCGTGTGTGTGTTTACACGTTGTGCCTGTTAGGGAACACTGCTCCTCCACATCTCTGTCTGCCAGGGTCACCGTGAAAGACAGGAAAGGACTTGTACGGTAACGTATTCCATGCTTCAGAAAATGTCACTGATGGAAACAGGAAGTATTGGAAATATTCAAATGTGGGTTTTTGCCTAAGATCTGATTTTCACTCTCTGGAGAAGGGCTGATTTGCTTGGAAAGCAGGGCTATGATTTGCCTGCTGTCGTTGTGCATTCAAGGGTACTCATTCAAGGGTTTTTCCTTATTTTTACTATTTTGTACATTATAGAATATTAGTGAAGGAATCAGAACTATGAAATGACACATAAGGATTCATGTCGTAACCAAAAAAGTGTAAAAATATCTAAATATATTACATATTTGAGATTCTTAAAAGTAGTTACTCTTTGCCTTGATGACAGCTTTGCACACTCCTGGCATTCTCTCAACCAGCTTCATGAGGTCGTCACCTGGAATGCATTTCAAATAACAGGTGTGGAATTTCTTTCCTTCGTAATGTGTTTGAGCCAATCAGTTGTGTTGTTACAAGGTAGGGGTGGTAAACAGAAGATAGCCCTATTTGGTAAAACACCAAGTCCATATTTTGTCAAGAAAAGCTCAAATAAGCAAAGAGAAATGACCGTCAATCATTACTTTAAGACATGAAGGTCAGTCAATACGGAACATTTCAAGAACTTTGAAAGTTTCTTCAAGTGCAGTCGCAAACTATCGAGCGTTATGATGCAACTGACATTCATGAGGACCGCCACAGGAAAGGAAGACCCAGAGTTACCTCTGCTGCAGAGGATAAGTTCATTAGTTACCAGCCTTATAAATTGCAGCCCAAATAAATGCTTCACAGAGTTCAAGTAACAGACACATCTCAGCATCAACTGTTCAGAGGAGACTGCATGAATCAGGCCTTCATGGTCAAATTGCTGCAAAGAAACCACTACTAAAGGACACCATTAAGAAGAAGAGACTTGCTTGGGCCAAGAAACACAAGCAATCTGTCCTTTGGCCCGATGAGTCCAAATTTTTAGATTTTTGTTTCCAACCACCGTGTATTGTAGAGACGCAGAGTAGGTGAAAAGATGATCTCCGCAGGTGTGGTTCCCACCGTGAAGCATGGAGTAGAAGGTGTGATGGTGTGGGGGTGCTTTGCTGCTGACACTGTCTGTGATTGATTTAGAATTCAAGACACTTAACCAGCATGGCTACCACAGCATTCTGCAGCGATATGCCATCTCAACTGGTTTGCACTTAGTGGGACTCTCACTTATTTTTCAACAGGATAATGACCCAAAACACACCTCCAAGCTGTGTAAGGGCTATTTGACAAAGGGGAGCGATGGAGTGCGGCATCAGATGACCTGGCTTCCACGTTCACCCGAACTCAACCCAGTTGAGATGGTTTGGGATGAGTTGGACTGCAGAGTGAAGGAAAAGCAGCCAACAAGTGCTCAGCATATGTGGGAACTCCTTCAAGACTGTTGGAAAAGCATTCCTCATGAAGCTGGTTGAGAGAATGACAAGAGTGTGCAAAACTGTCATCAAGGCAAAGGGTGGCTACTTTGAAGAATGTCAAATATATTTTGATTTGTTTAACACAGTCACGACTTCCACCGAAGTTGTTCCCTCCCCTTGTTCGTTCGGCGGTCGACGTCACCGGGTTTCTAGCCGCCACCGATCCATGTTTAATTTTTCCTTTTGTTTTGTCTGTTTGCACACCTGGTTCCCATCTCATAATTATGTTCCTTATTTAACCCTCTGGTTTCCCTTTCTGTTTTGTGCGTGATTGTCTTTCGTGTATTCAAGTGTGTTGGATTTTGAGTCCTGTTTTGTCCTTGTTTGGAACGGGATTTTGGATTGAGTAAATCAGTGTTTGTTACTCTTACCTGTGTCCTGCGCCTGACTCCTTCGCTGTCTTCTAGATAGACTCTGACAAACACTTTTTTGGTTACTACATGATTCCATATGAGTTGTTTCATCGTTTTGATATCTTCATTATTATTCTACAATGTAGAAAATAGTAAAAATAAAGAAAAACCCTGTATAAGTAGGTGTGTCCAAACATTTGATTGGTAATGTTTGGACACACCTACTTCCAGTCCCTGGAATGAAACCATCCTCTCACAACTATGGATGTATGAAACAATAACCTCAACGCCAGGCTGCTGTACATTCAACAACAATATTTCTCATCTGCTTTTCACCCCACCATCCCATTGCTCACACTGTCCTCTAATGACACACCCTCTGGCACCTTGTACCAACATAAGGCAACCATAATAACAAGGCAACAGTAAACATGTCGCCCTCCACGAATGATGCAGCGCCCCTCTTGGGCCAATCAGTGTGATTTTGTAAATTACAGATCTCTATGGCAAGACGCATCATTCACCCAAGTTTGGTTGAAATCAGGAAAGTGATGTCTGATATATCGTGTCGGTTAGCTAGTCTCATAACCCTAAGTATGTGTGCCAAATTTCATAACGGTGAGTCAAACAGCTCAAGAGATATTTACATTTACATTACATTTAAGTCATTTAGCAGACGCTCTTATCCAGAGCGACTTACAAATTGGTGCGTTCACCTTAAGACATCCAGTGGAACAGCCACTTTACAATAGTGCATCTAAATCTTTTAAGGGGGGGTGAGAAGGATTACTTTATCCTATCCTAGGTATTCCTGAAAGAGGTGGGGTTTCAGGTGTCTCCGGAAGGTGGTGATTGACTCCGCTGTCCTGGCGTCGTGAGGGAGTTTGTTCCACCATTGGGGGGCCAGAGCAGCGAACAGTTTTGACTGGGCTGCGCGGGAACTGTACTTCCTCAGTGGTAGGGAGGCGAGCAGGCCAGAGGTGGATGAACGCAGTGCCCTTGTTTGGGTGTAGGGCCTGATCAGAGCCTGGAGGTACTGAGGTGCCGTTCCCCTCACAGCTCCGTAGGCAAGCACCATGGTCTTGTAGCGGATGCAAGCTTCAACTGGAAGCCAGTGGAGAGAGCGGAGGAGCGGGGTGACGTGAGAGAACTTGGGAAGGTTGAACACCAGACGGGCTGCGGTATATATAAACATCCTCCTGTTATAGCGCCACCGTGTGGTCGATGTTGGGTCTTGACAGTGTTTGCAACGTGTGTACCAAATTTTGTTACACACAACCACGTGAATGTTTATTGATCAATAGCAGCCATGTTGTTTTAGGAATGACCTTTGAAATGTATCATTTTCAATCTCTTGTTATCGCGATACCATCTGGCCAAACAGTGTAATTTTGTGAATGCTGGATCAAAATCGGGTCAGTGCTGTCTAAGATATTGCGTGTGACCATCGTACGAACGTACCAACGGACGGGGACAGATCCACAGTCCCCTCCACGATTTCATCGTTGGGGACAATAATATCACAGTAAAATTACTACAATAATGCAACAGCAGGTCTGGAGGCAGGGTGAAGTACCCTGTACAGTACAAGACACAAGGACCTTGGTGAAAACATGTGGGTCAGCCAATTCATGTTGGAATGCAGCCCTATCCTGCCTTCTGTTTTGCTGTGAAGAAGTGAGGAGTTTTGCATGGCTACTATTTGCCTGAGAGGGCAAGCGGATATGTACCTAATGTAGGGGGTTAGAGGAAAGAGCAATGACCCGCTTGGACAGAGATAGGGTGGGGGACACAAGGAGCAATGGTATGTTCAGATGAGGAAAGGAAGCCATATGATTGGTGGGCTGGGTTTCCAGGTGGGTGGGGCCAGGTAGATGGAGCAGATGGAAGAGCAGCAGCAGGGTCAGCTCAGTTCCACACCACATTGACTGAGCACTGGGTCATCATGCAGAGGAAGAGCAGCTTCACTGGGCTCCTCGTCACTGCTTTGTGTGCAGTGGCCTCTGGGCTGACCAGCAAAATGTACTACCATGTGGATAAAATATTGACCTGGCACGACGCTCAATAGTACTGCCGAGAGCACTATACTGACCTGCCATTCATCAGCAACCAGGAAGAGGCAGAACTGGTCTTTAACATTAAAGAAATGGAGCAAGTGACGTGGATTGGTCTGTACAGAGATGACAATGACCCATTTGGGTGGAAGTGGTCAGGAGGGGAGGACTCTGAGTTCAGGCTTTGGGGAAAAAAGCCAAACAAAGGTACATCTGAGACCTGCGCCAATGTGCTTGATAATGTATGGATTGACACGTCATGCGATAATGAACACACTTTCATTTGCTATGGAGGAGAGTGTGAGCTGATCCTGGTTCAGGAGAATAAGACGTGGTTGGAGGCTCTGAAGCACTGCAGGAATCACCACGCAGACCTCCCCAGCCTACTCTCTGTGACAGAGCAGCTCCAGGCCCAGAGCAAGATGAAGGGGGCCCAGACGGACCACTTGTGGATGGGCCTGCGCTTCCATGCCGGCTACTGGCTGTGGGTGAACGGGGATGCTAGGGACCGGGGGAATGCTGCCCCAGTGCCCAGGCAGTTACCACTGTGGGACCCTGGCCAAAGAAGAAGAGTACTGGGGAGTTAGGGACTGTGAGGAGATGATGAACTTCCTCTGGTATAGAAAGTGATTTGACTCCATTTGCCAACTGTCTTATCCAGATGCCTCCAAGTCAAGATTTTGAATTTTGAGGAGCACATTTTATTGCTGTGTGTACGAAGTGTAGCTATTACTTATTTACTGTGTGATAAACATACTGAATGCGTATATTCATAAATTAATCAAGCTTTCTTTTACTATCAGAAAATACATACAAATATAAAGGAAAATGAGCTCCAATGGTTTCTGTTTGTTCCTGCTTCATATTGTAGACTGAATATTATTGTCTTACAGAAGATACAGTAGACTTTGCTTATGCTGGCCTTTTACGAGGCTGGCAACGCTACATTAGAGTTTACTTGATAAGTGATAACTGTAACTTGATAACTGTGGCCAGAGTTGTCATACATGCAATATGTCATCGGTGTGGGAGATGTGCTATTCCTCTTCACGTAAGCGAATGGTTTCCCTATCTTCTATCGTAGGGATGGGCAACATTGATGGGGCTGGGGGCCACAAAAAAACGGAACTCATCATGTTTACAGTTTTTTAATATGATAACTGATGATCAATGGGCCCCACCCCGGGCGGTAATTGGACCATGCTTAGTACAAGTTTAGATAGCTGGCCGCTAGACTCATTTACCAATCACATTTGTTTAGCTGACATGGGCTAATTGAGTGACTGCTGACACACAACCAAATTTTGAAATTGCAACTTGTGTATTCTATTATTCTAACGCTCAACAGTAAGTTGAGACCCCGACTGAGTTCCAGTTATTTAAACAATGTATTGGTCCACGGGCCTACAAAAGGGGGGCCCAGTTGACCATCCCTGTTCGATAGCATGCACCAGCTGAGACACAGGTAAACAGAACAGGCAGGGCTGGCCACCTGCTGTCACCCCTCCTTTCCTACGTCTCATCGTCCATCTCGATCCGGGGCCTACCCGCTCTGCATGGTAGCAGCCTCATCAGCATTCACTCAGGGGAGCACCTGCTGCTGCTGAGGTGGATGCTCCACCATTATTGGATCGCTAATCTGTTCCTGGGAGGCCTTTCAGACTGGCGAACACTGGAGGAAACGGAAATAAGCCATCTACAGGGGCCGCAATGATAAACTTTGAGCACGGCAAGGCATGAGAATACAACAGCAGCCCAGACATGTTTGGGTTTGTGAAGAAAAAAGTGAAAAAGACAGTCGTTCGGTTGTCGGTTGCTTGCCAGCAAAGCCCGGAGCCTTCCGGAAGCACAGAGTTATTGCTTTTGTTTGAAGACTGCTCCGGCTTTCACCCCCAATATATCACAGCACTTGATATTGTAGCGGATAGATGGTGGAGGAGCCTGGCCTGCCAACCATCTCTGTGTTTCACAGACTACTATGCCAATCTCCTGGAACATTGAGTGCTTGATCACTGGTGATGAATATACTGTAGCCTAGCTAACAGAGGAGAAAAATGTATTTCTCAAATTTGTTTTGACTTTACTGTACCGAGGCTGCTCTGTAAAAACCTCCAACTGTGACTCAAAGCGATTCATTCTCGCAGTGAAAATGATTATCTTACAATGCACCTACAAATGACTGACTCTTGGAGATCCATGACATTTCCACCTCCAATATTCATTAGAAACCACAAAGGATGATGCCCTTGGTATTTCTCAATTCGGTAACACTTTACTTGACACCCGGTGTCATAACACGGTCATAATCACGTCATAATATGTCATAACAGTTGACGTAACTTGTCATAACCTGTCATAATATGGTCATAACGCTGCCATGACACATATATGTACATCTGTTGTGACATATATTGCGTTGTTTATATGGCTGGTTATGACACCTACATAAGTGTCGAAACCCCATTTTTATTCAAATGGGGTTTTTCCCTGCCAAGAAGTTTCCTTTTGTTTTAAAGTTTGTTTCTTAAATCCCGTGTTGTTGTTGTAATGAATTATATGCAGTCATGTTTTCTTCCATCATATTTTAAATAACTTGTAGAAAATACACTTTATGACACTGCCATAAAGCATCACGACCATCCTGTGTCACTTTACTTGGACTAAGACAATACACTTTATGACACTGTCAAGAAGCATTATGACCATCCTGTGTCACTTTACTTGGACTAAGACAATACACTTTATGACACTGCCATAAAGCATCACGACCATCCTGTGTCACTTTACTTGGACTAAGACAATACACTTTATGACACTGTCAAGAAGCATTATGACCATCCTGTGTCACTTTACTTGGACTAAGACAATACACTTTATGACACTGCCATAAAGCATCACGACCATCCTGTGTCACTTTACTTGGACTAAGACAATACACTTTATGACACTGTCAAGAAGCATTATGACCATCCTGTGTCACTTTACTTGGACTAAGACAATACACTTTATGACACTGCCATAAAGCATCACGACCATCCTGTGTCACTTTACTTGGACTAAGACAATACACTTTATGACACTGTCAAGAAGCATTATGACCATCCTGTGTCACTTTACTTGGACTAAGACAATACACTTTATGACACTGCCATAAAGCATCACGACCATCCTGTGTCACTTTACTTGGACTAAGACAATACACTTTATGACACTGTCAAGAAGCATTATGACCATTGTAATCATATAAGCCAGATAGGCCTGTCACCTACATGCCCTTATGTCAGTCATCAGTCAAAAAGAGGGTGTCTTGTCCTGCTCCTGAAATCTGCTTCTGCATTCATCCCAGTCATCAGAAACCGAGCATTGGGGACAGACACTCTTGTGTAAGTGTCATAATAACCAACAATAAAATAACACAATATATGTCACAACAAGTCTAAATATGTGTCATGGCAGTGTTATGACCATGTTATGACAGGTTATGACATATTATGACATGGTTATGACCGTGTTATGACGCTAGGTGTCAAGTAAAGTGTTACCCTCAATTCCTTTCTATATTGCTTGCCAATTAGTTACTTTGTCTCACTAAACCTCATCAACAGTAATGATGCAGTATAATGAAAAGAAGATGCCCCAAAAGAGAGAATAATTCTAGGAGAAAGTTCATAGAGAATGATACAATCAAACATCTAAGCGTTGAGCACAAAGCCAAAAACTAAATGTCGGATAAGAAAGCAGATAGCTGTCATAAAACAGATTCTGCTTGGCCTAATGGCTGTAAGTTTGGCTTTTGATCAGCAGAACCCACTGGTTCAGTTATAAGAACCACAGTGTGCACACCCTTTCTTTGATTCAGAGCTGTGATCAACACTGCGGGGCAGACATGGGCTGTAAAGCACTGGCGGTGTGCTTAATGGCTCTCGGTTGATGTTTCGCTGAGAAGAGTGATGCGTGGATGGATCCTTGACGGTGTCTTTTTTTTACGAGACAAAATGATGGCATGTAGCCTCCGTCCTTTCGATCTCTCTCCAACCCCTGCCAGTCTTCAATGCCCCAAACTGAAATGGCCAATAAACGAATAACACTACTCTGTTGGCAGCGTACGGGGTCAATAATGGACCATTCATTATCGTTGAACAATGGTGAAGAGTAGCACAGTGGTAAATGGCTTGTGGTAAGATGTCCAAGAGGAACAGATGGCGAATTAAAGTGGAGATAAGTTGCATGATGGTGGATGGAACACTGTCAAAAGTTACAGGTTTGGGATACGGATGTACTGCTACTCTCAGAACTGGTCATTTAAGCAGGAGTCTAAGTACAGTATGAAAAGAGAGAATTAAGAATTGACAGAAACAATGAATGACCATGAGTAGGGCTGTTGCGGTGACCGTATTACCGCCACACCGTTTAGTCACGGTAACTAGGCTTCTCCAAGCTCTGATTCCGCTGACTGTCATTAGTAGCCTATCAAACTTGCTAGCTGGTACTCAGCACTCTATTGTCCCTCTAATCAATCTGACATCAATGCAAATGTAATCGAAAAACTAATCAAACACATAATGAGAGCCCATGAGCTTCTGTTGCGCAACATTTCTATAGGCATGAAAATGAACCACAGGAAATGAACCACACAAATTTCTTGTTAACAAACTATAGGTTTGGCAAGTCGGGTAGGACATCTACTTTGTGCATGACACAAGTCATTTTTCCAACAATTGTTTACAGACAGATTATTTCACTTATAATTCACTGTATCACAATTCCAGTAGGTCAGAAGTTTACATACACTAAGTTGACTGTGCCTTTAAACAGCTTGGAAAATTCCAGAAAATGATGACATGGCTTTAAAAGCTTCTGATAGGCTAAATGACATCATTTGAGGTGTACCTGTGGATGTATTTCAAGGCCTACATTCAAACTCAGTGCCTCTTTGCTTGACATCATAGGAAAATCAAAAGAAATCAGCCAAGACCTCAGAAGAAAATGTAGACCACAAGTCTGGTTCATCCTTGGGAGCAATTTCCAAACGCCTGACATGCTGACCAGACCGGACACGTCACTTGCACGAGCGTCGCAAAATAAATTTAGAAATCCATGTTATTCAATTATTGCACCCACACTGCTCGCACGCGCCAACGAGCGTCTGCTTTGCCAAGGGCTAAAATAGAACTCCTTTCTATTTCTGATGCAGATCACACTGAAAGTCCTGCCTCTCCCATCTTCTCATTGGTTTATAGAAGCAGGTACCCACGTGCTATCTCCTCATTGGTTATACCCACGTGGGTTATTGAACGACGAAATGTTTTGCCGGTTGTCGTGGTAAAAGTGTAGATGCCAATCACCATATAAGTTCAAATATGAAAAAGCCTGGAAGGAGGAGAGATGACTAGAAACGATTTGGTTGGCCGTTTTATGTGTGGATTGATTGTCGGAGTAGAAGACCTTGTGCATATCAGGTAAAATAACAACTCAATGTTTATGTCCCAGGACAAATTAGCTAGCAACAGCAAGCTAGCTAAATCGGACAAATTAACGTTAGCTAGCAAGTGCAAGATAACTAGCTAAATTGCCATACATTTTTAATGCTTTTCGACCTGTCCCCAAATTAATGTCATTGGTTCAGAAATTGTTTTGATATTTTAACCTGCGTTTCGTGATCTCGTTTGGTGTAGAGGGACAAAATAAATGTATGCACGATAGTGCACGCACACAGCCGGTTTGGGTTCCATGTGAAGGGACCACGTTCATCTGTACAAACAGCAGTACGCAAGTATAAACACCATGGGACCACGCAGCAGTCATACCGCTCAGGAAGGAGACGCGTTCTGTTTCCTAGAGATGAATGAATGTACATTGAGGAGAAAAGTGCAAATCAATCCCAGAACAACAGCAAAGGACCTTGTGAAGATGCTGGAGGAAACAGGTACAAAAGTATCTATATCCACAGTAAAACGAGTCATATATCGACATAACCTGAAAGGCCGCTCAGCAAGGAAAAAGCCACTGCTCCAAAACCGCCATAAAAAAGCCTGCACATGGCGACAAAGATCGTACTATTTGGAGAAATGTCCTCTGGTCTGATGAAACAAAAATAGAACTGTTTGGCCGTAATGACCATTGTTATGTTTGGAGGAAAAAGGGGGAGGCTTGCAAGCCGAAGAACACCATCCCAACTGTGAAGCACGGGGGTGGCAGCATCATGTTGTGGGGGTGCTTTGCTGCAGGAGGGTACTGGTGCACTTCACAAAATAGATGGCTTCATGAGGCTGGAAAATGATGTGGATATATTGAAGCAACATCTCAGGACATCAGTCAGGAAGTTAAAGCTTGGTCGCAAATGGGTCTTTACCCCAAGCATACTTCCATAGTTGTGGCGAAATGGCTTAAGGACAACAAAGTCAAGGTATTGGAGTGGCCATCACAAAGCTCTTACCTCAATGGTATAGAAAAGTTGTGGCAGAGCTGAAAAGCGTGTGCGAGCAAGGAGGCCTACAAACCTGACTCAGTTACAACAGCTCTGTCAGGAAGAATGGGCTAAAATTCACCCAACTTATTGCGCAAAGCTTGTGGAAGGCTACCTGAAAAGTTTGACCCAAGTTAAACAATTTAAAGGAAATGCTACTAAATACTAATGTCACGCCCTGGTCTTAGTATTTTGTCTTTTCTTTATTATTTTGGTCATACCAGGGTGTGACATGGGGTTATTGTGGTGTGTTTTGTCTTGGGGTTTTGTTAGGTATTGGGTTTGTGGCTTAGTGGGGGTATCTAGCATAGTCTATGGCTGTCTGAATGGTTCTCAATCAGAGGCAGGTGGTTATCGTTGTCTCTGATTGGGAACCATATTTAGGCAGCCATATTCTTTGAATGTTTCGTGGGTGATTGTTCCTGTCTCTGTGTTTGTTGTCACCAGCATAGGCTGTTTAGGTTTTCATGTTACGTTTATTGTTTTTGTATTGTTCGTGTTTATTCGGTTATTAAACATGTATCAAAATTACCACGCTGCAATTTGGTCCGATCCTTGCTACACCTCTTCGTCGGAGGAGTTAGAAGAAAACCGTGACAACTAATTGAGTGTATGTAAACTTCTGACTCACTGGGAATATGATGAAATAAATCAAAGCTGAAATAAATAAATATCTCTACTATTAGTCTGACATTCTTAAAATAAAGTGGTGATCCTACCTGACCTAAGACAGGAAATTTTTACTCTGATTAAATGTCAGTAATTGTGAAAAACTGAGTTTAAATGTATTTGTCTAAGGTGTATGTAAACTTCCGACTTCAACTGTAAGTGCATAGATGACATGTAGTTTTCCCCGCTGCCCCTATTTCGAGACAGGTGCACGATAGTGGTCCATTCTAAATCAAAACTGTGCCTCCCGGAGCGCTATGATGGCGAGCCAGCGAGATGCAAGGGATTCCTTCTGCAATGTGATGCGTACCTCGCTCGCTACGCCGAGGCTGTCTCCAGGAGAGACAGAGTTGCCACCGTCATCTCAGCACTGACCAGACGGGCCCTGGACTGGGGTGCTGCGGTCTGGGAAACAGGCGGACCCGAGGTTGAGTCCTACGAGCGCTACACCCTCCTCTCCCACTCGGGGTTTGATCATCCTGTGGAGGGCCGAGAGGGGGGTGAGCACCTACTCCGACTACGCCAGGGATCTAGGACCACCTAGGAGTTCGTTCTGGAGTTCCGGACCATCGTGGCCTCCACCTGATGGAACGAGTTGGCTCTGGTCACCATGTTCTGCAGAGGACTGTGGGAGGATGCACAGATGGAGTTAGCCTGCTGTGATTACAACCTGTCACTCGACCAGCTCATCAGCATGGCGATACGGTTGGACAAACTCCTGCGGACCCGACGAATCCGGAGCCCATGGCTACACCTGCTCCGTGGCCAGAGCCGATGGAGGTGGGCTCTGCACGTTTGCCCGAGGCAGAGCATAGGAGAAGGAGGAATCTGGGCCTATGCTTCTATTGTGGAGAAAGGGGTCATTTCTCCCCGACCTATCCACAAATAGGTGAGGAATTCCAGGGAATTCCAGGGAATTCGCATGCTCCAACCGAGGCAGCATGCAAGATCTCACCTCCTTTTCTGTCAACTCAACCAGTGTGTTTTCCAACTAAATTCCCTGAATACCCTAGCCCGTCACTCCCGTTAGCTCTGATTGATTCCGAAACTGCCGGGAATCTTTTAAAAAGCGCACTGGCCACTGCATTACGCATTCCTTTGGTTCCCCACCCATTCCGGTTCGAGCCCTGGATAATCGTCCAATAGGGACAGGGCTTGTACATCACATCACAGTTCCCGTTTCTCTGCTGACCCATGACACTCATTTAGAACAGATCACCTTTTTGATTATAGACACCCCCACACAGCCCGTTATTTTAGTTCTCCCCTGGTTGAGTTGGCATAACCCTTTTATTTACTGGTCCGAGAGAAGACTGAGGTCGCAAGAGTGTCAGGGGAGGTGTCTCACTTTGTCTGTCAACACCACTATGTTGGAAAGTCCGGACTACGCCCCTCAAGTGGATTTACCGGAGGAATACCAGGATCTGCACCGGGTTTTCTCTAAGACCCAGGCTACACGCCTGCCTCCTCATCGCCCCTGGGACTGTGCCATCGACCTGCTGTCTGACACAGCCCTCTCCTATGCGGAGACCGAGGCCATGGACACATACGTACAGAAGAGCCTCCAGCAGGGTTTTACTTCACCAGCCTCCTCAAGCTTGTTTTTTGTTAGGAAGAAAGATGGAGGGCTGCGCCCCTGCATTGATTATTGAACACTGAATAAAGCCACCGTTAAGAGCCGCTATTCTTTACCCCTCATCCCAACCATCATCGAACAAATGCACAGGGTGCAGTACATCACGGAACTGGACTTGAGGAGTGTCTACAATCTGGTCCACATTCGTGCAGGTGACAAATGGAAAACGGCCTTTTCCACGACCACACGCCATTACGAGAATCTCGTCATGCCCTTTGGCCTGTTTAATGCTCCTTTGGTCTTCCAGGCCTTTATTAACGAAGTGTTTCAGCACATGCTGGGATGGGGCGTAGTGGTTTATATAGACAGCATTTTGGTCTATTCTGCTGACTGTGCCCAGCATGTCTCGTTAGTCAGGTCTGTGCTGAGAAGACTGTTGGAGCATGATCTATATGTTAAACAAGAAAAATGTTTGTTTTTCCAGCGGTCCATGCCCTTTTTGGGCTACCTCATATCCACGGAGGGAGTGGAGATGGAGGAGCAATGCGTCAGCGCAGTCAGGCCATGGCCCATCCCCAACTTCGTGAGAGCAGTCCAGCGATTCCTGGGGTTCGCCAACTATTTCACTGTGGCTGCGCCTCTTACCTCCCCACTGAGAGGGGAGGAGGTCTCCAGTGGCGTCGTTGGACGGCGGAGGTGGAGAGGGTGTTCGAGACACTGAAGGCACGATTCACCACTGCTCTGCACTGATGTGCTGGCACATTCCGACCCCTCAGTCTCCTTCATCGTCAAGGTGGATGCCTCCGAAGTAGGAGTCAGGGCAGTGCTGTCCCAGCGCACCGATGTACGATGTAGGGGACCAGGAAATCTTGGCAGTCAAGAAGGCTTTGAAGGAGTTGAGGCACTGGCTGGAGGGGTCCAAACACCCTTTCTTGGTGTGGACGGACCACCGCAACCTGGAGTACATCAGGGCATCGAAGAGGCTAAACCCGAGACAGGCTAGGTGGGCTCTATTCTTTGCCAGGTTCCAATTCACGCTTTACTATAGGCCAGGCTCGAAGAATGTGTAGGCGAACGCCCTGTCTCGCCTCTATGACGAGGAAAGACAGGGAGAGGAGACCCCATCCTCCCTTCAGTGCGTGTTGAGGTATCATCGCGCCAGTGGTGTGGGACATGGACGACATATGGCAAGCCCTGCGCACGGAACCCGCACCTGCACAGTGCCCGGAGAACCGCGCCTACATGCCAACGGGTGTGCCGGACCGCCTCCTTACCTGGGCGCACATGGTGCCTTTGTCTGGTCATCCTGGGATAAGCCGTACCATCGCCTGCCTGACTGAGAAGTACTGGTGGCCAACCTTGGTAAGGGACACCCGGGTTTATGTCTCTTCCTGCTCCATCTGTGCCCAGTCAAAGACACCCAGACACATCTCTTATGGAAAGCTCCTTCTCCTGCCGGTTCCATAACGACCCTGGTCTCACCTCTCGGTGGACTTTGTCACTGACCTTCCCCCCGCCCAGGGGAACACCACCGTTCTCGTCATTATGGACCGGTTGTCCAAAGCTTATCGCCTCCTTGTCGACATATTTTTAATCATCATTAGAGTCTCATCATGCAGCCTTACAATGTATTAAAAATCAAAACATATTGCTCAACGCTTGTAGAACAACTAAAGTTACATTAATAACTCTAAATTAAGCATACAGTATAGGAGCACTTATTTTTTTCAACACAGAATAGCCGCATGTGCGCATTCACTCAAATCGTTTGGAGAAAATATTTATATTTTATTCTGCTTTGTTCAATTGTATTCTTCATACTATAAAATAATATAAAATAATGCCACGGAATTCTAAGCAAATCTTGTTTGCTAAATGAACTAGTGTAGCCCACAGCCATATGGCACAGCCACATCAGCCAGGAGATACTAAATGTGTTTATGGTAATTAACGGTTAATTACCGTGAGACCGACAGATATTTGCTTTTCAATTACCGGCTGACGAAATGTCGTGACGGTCACAGCCCTAATCATGAGCTCATCTTAATTTAGCTAGAAGGGTCAGGAGACGAAATAAATAGATTGATTGATTGATGATAACTATCAATGACATTAATAAGAGATTGATTATTTGGACACACAACAGTAGATGATTGGGAATATGTCAGGATAAAATTATTCAGATGGCACAATTTATTTTAATTTTTTTTTTACGTATTCTTTGCTAAGGCAATGTGATAAGCACAGTAAACAGAAGTCTATTTTCCTATTAGCCAATATAAAGAGATAGATGTGATTCTGAAGTATAACTTGGTTTATTCTCCATCATGTGGAGTTATCAGATCACTCATCATAATCACTCCATCCCTTCCCAATGTTCTGGGTCGCTGGCAGATGCTCCTTAGCACAATGAGATTAAATCAGTATTATATGAAGATAAAGGAGTTTGCTGTCAAAGATTTAATCAAAAGGAGGTTCATCACATATTTCAGTTTCCGAAAGACTCAATGGCATTACTTACAGTGGTGGAAAAAGTACCCAATTGTCATGCTTGAGTAAAAATAGATGTAATTGTAAAATTATACTTAAGTATCAAAAGTAAAAGTAAAAGTATAAAAGTACTTCTATTAGGCATTCCAAATGGTGCAATTTGATTGTTTTTGTGTGTTTTTTTTACAGATAGTCAAGGGCACACTAAAACACTCAGACATCTCAGACATTTACAAATGAAGCATGTGTGTTTAGTGAATCCGCCAGATCAGAGCCAGTAGGGATGACCAGGCATGTTCTCTTGATAAGTGTGCGAATTGGACCATTTCCTGTCCTGTTAAGTGTTCATAATTGAATGAGTACTTTTGGGTGTCACGGAAAACGTATGGAGTAAAACAAAAATGATTTTCTTTAGGAATGTTGTGGAGTAAAAGTAAAAGTTGTCAAAAATATAAATAGTAAAGTACAGAAACCAACAAAAAAACTACTTCAGTAGTACTTTAAAGTATTTTTACTTAAGTACTTTACACCACTGCTGATGTATAAACTGGTGCTGGGTCAGTTGACAGCAAGGTGAAAGGTGCACAGGACAACGTGAGAAAGGAAAGGGAAAGGGGGATACCTAGTCAGTTGTACAACTGAATGCATTCAACTGAAATGTGTCTTCCACATTTAACCCAACCCCTCTGAATCAGAGAGGGCTGCCTTAATCGACATTCATGTATTCGGCGCCCGAAAAGGGCCAAGGGAGCATAATATTTGTGTCTCAGAAGCAATCCTTGTTGCATTGAACAGATTCAATTGAATTCCTGCTTTCGTAAGGTAATTGATAGCGTCTGATATACATCTGAGAAAATAGCTGGAGCATTACCGACTCGTGGTAATCATAATGTCTAATAGGTGTACTCAAGACATAATCCAGTCTCTTCCCTTGTGTGAGTTCAATCCCATCCAAGGCCCTGTGCTTATTAAATACGAATACATCATCCAGAAACTGTAATCAACTGCATCTTGAAAAAAGCATGGACGCAACAAATGGGAGATGATATTGTGTGCAACACATCACAGTGCCCGTATCATGAAGCAATGCCATTTTGTGTAGCCTGTGAACGGAAAATAAGGACTGAAGGAGACAGATGTTTTGCTTAGAAATGGCTAAATCCAAATATCTGGATTACAGTTGAAGTGCAAGCCAGGTCGTGTTTACTATTTTTGACCGCAACAGAGATGATGTTCTTTAAAATCTTGTTAAACTACAAAATGCAATACATTCAACATCCCTGTTCAAATGCCTACAGTCCCGGGGGTTCTTGTCAAGAATAAACTGTGAAAACTGTGACCTCTATATGTACAGTAGCACCACATGATTAAACAAAAACAAACAACTACAAATTAAAAGGATGATAATATAAGTAGTGTACACAATTGATTTCAAATTCCCTTCAGGAGGGTTGACAGAGCAGTCCTTCATCCTTAAGTCATAGCTTTTCTTTCCCACAATTCCCAGGGTACAGTAAATACACTCCCCTCCGTATTTATTTGGACTGTGAAGCAATTATTATTATTTTTTTTACATTTGGCTCTATACTCCAGCATTTTGGATTTGAGATCAAATATTTCATATGAGGTGACAGTACAGAATGTCAGTATTATGAAAATATGAGTATTTTCACTTGATGAAAGAAAATTGACAAATTCACTTACATGTAAGTGTATTCAAGTATTCAAAATGTTCATATTTGGTACCATATTCCTAGCACACAATGACTACGTCAAGCTTGTGATTCTACAAACTTGTTGGGTGCATTTGCAGTTTTCTTGGGAGGTTGTGTTTCAGATTATGCTTTGCCCAATAGGAACTGAATGGTGCATAATGTCATGTTGAAGTCATTTTTATTGTAAATAAGAATAGAAGATGTTCTGAACACTTCTACATTAATGTGGATGCTACCATGAATATGTATAATAATGATGAGTGAGAAAGTTACAAAAGAACAAATATCACACCCCCCCCCAAAAAAAATACTAACTTCCCCTGGGAGGTTGGATCAGGGCCGGGCTATTGCATTTGGGGCTACGGGGCACCGGCCTCCAGCAAATTTCCTGCAATTCTACACATTTTCCTAACATATACAATCTGACCTCCAGGGGTCACTCAACCACCCGAAACTAAAAAACTAAAACATTACTTGGTTAGGGGCCCCCTGGAGGTCGGGGGTCGCATGCCCGTTCGGTAATCCAGGCTTGGGTATGATCTCAAATCCAAAATGCTTGGGTATAGAGCTGAATGTACAGTGGCTCCTACTTTAAAAGTTGCGAGCTTACACCTCGAGGTACCCAGCTTACACTTAGAGGTACCCAGCGTCACGCTTCATTGCTCCAGACCACCACAAGGGGGAGTTAAGAGCACTCATTATGCATTTGGGTCCCAAGGTTTTTATATGACCAATCATATCCAGTGGTTCCAATGACGAAATTGATGCGAGCCACCCGTCGCTGGTGACTTTATTCAGCAAAGATGGCTGACAAAACATTACGGTGGAAGCAAATGTAAGTAATTATAACGTCATAACGAGTCAAGCAAAAAAATTACAATTGAGAGGAATATGTTAATATACAGACAAACGATTGTGCATATTTTTTTGTCATAAAGTTAATTTACGAAAATCCCTATTTAGCAAGGTAGCTGACTAGCTAACATTAACCAGCTATCTAGCTAGTGTTATTACATGAGTTTGAAATTGTAATTTGTGTTTTTTAATGTTTCAGGGACTCCTGAGAAAATCAGCAAACCAGTCTGTCGCCTTGTGAAACAGTGGATGTAAAGAATCTAGCTAGCTAAAGCAATTACTGGAAATTGAATGTACGATTGTGTAAGCTTGCCTTGCTTATATTTGCCATGCAATGCAGCTAAAGTAACATAGCTAGCTAACTATTTATGTGCTTACTGTGTAGTGGAGGATGGAAATAACTGTATTCCCATGGATGTGTAGCTAGCTATAAAACGTATGGTATGAATATTAGTTCAGAACCTATGAACCTCAGCTATCATAGTTGTTGTATCGACTTCAAGTCTGAATGGCATTAATGAAGCCTATGGATTGAGTAGAATATTATAACTTTATTGTGCCAAGGATGCAAGTCCTATATACACATGTACTGTAGTTATTACCACACATGAGATCCCCACATTGTAGCCTGTACATGGAATATATTCACTGATCATGTACTCTTCCATGGCAAATAAAGGTGCGGTTCAGGTATGAATCTCTGTGAGACATTCTTTTTCAGTCATATCCAATACCAGGTGTATCAAACTCAATTATTTGAATGATGCTTTGTCTGCATGTATGTATTACAATGATACACTTCAACAGTGTTTACCACTCCTGCTCCTGGGACATCAATGATTACACATTGTATCTATGCAATAGACTAGAAACATGATTTAAGTAAGGCTGATTTGTAATTCATATATATATATATATATAAAACAGTACACTATACTTCCTATGCATATCTAACTCCCTTCATTTGCATTAATCTGAGGACACAGGATAGGTGTAGTATTTCAATGAGATACTTCATTTCAACCCGTGGAGAATGTGAAACGCTTTATTGAAAGTTCATTATCCAGGTGTTATAAATACATAATACATGCATTATAAATATTATAATTGTAATACTATATCATAAATACAAGTTCAATCTGTTCTTCAATGCACATACGGTGTGCATTATAAACAAAAGAGGAAGAAAGAGGAGGTGGGGAGAGAGGGGGGTGTAGAAGACAGGAAAGGAAAGGGGAACAACAGAGGAACAGGGAAAACAGCATATGATTAATGATTTTACAGTGCTACCCTAATATTCTCTCAGTTCATCACAATTACATAGTGTCTCTAGCGGTGTCTGCTAACCAGCCTTGGGCTCCCAGTCAGGTCGAAGGTTATCTTGTGAGGTGGCGATGACGGGACTGGCTTCCTCTCTCACATCAAAACATACCTGCAGATGAGAGACAGATGGTTATAGAGAGCATGATTAAGCTTTGTTTTTTAAAATTCTAACACGGTCAGTCATCGTAATCTACCTCCAGGGGCCGACAGAGATGGCCGCCTCACTTCGCGTTCCTAGGAAACGACGCAGTATTTTGTTCGGAACTAAAAGCACAAGCATTTCGCTACACTCGCATTAACATCTGCTAACCATGTGTATGTGACAAATACAATTTGATTTGATTTGATAATCGTCAGGAGGTGAACTGCAAAACTGACCTTGGATCATTAACTCTGGGACTACTACATCTCTATCTGTATTTCAATGTAAATCATCTCTTTAATAATACTTCCTGTTGACCGGACCAAGTGACCTCTCACCTATGATCATGCTGTGCCCTCTGTGTCAGCCAGTTCAGATGCGGGAGGGGTTCACCAACACAGCTGATATAACCTAGAGGATTTAGGGAGAAGGGGGAGAGGGATGAAGTGAAGGAGAGAGACTGTTATTGAGAAAATAAGGTAGTTAAAGAGACTGTGTTCAACAGGAATCTGTGTGTGTGTAGACTCACCTGGTATCCACACTACGTGGCTGCAAAGTACTTTATGCTGTAAAACAGACGCATGAGTACAAACAATAGAAGATAATGTCATTATTAGACTTGTACATTACCAGATCACAAATTAATACATGAATACCACTTGAAGCTTGATGATGACTTGATCATTTGAATCAGTTGTGTAGTGCTAAGGCAACGGCTGGTGAGGTGTCAGGTTCGCCTCTGTACTTAAAGGGTGATTATTCCAACTCTCTGTGAAATGCTGCAGATCTGCCCGCAGACGAGGCAGGAACACATATCCCACACAGAAGAGGTGGATAGAATTTGACAGGTCAAGGTATCCTTCTTGCTCTACACTGTGCAGCAAGGTGTAGTACTGACATGCCACAGCACTCCAAACATCTCTCCATAAGTGTTCCACTATAACAGAAAGAAAGAAAAGGTTTTGTGGGGGGGGGGGGGTAATCTCTGTGGTCCCGTGGTCTTCCTCCATAAATAGTGAACACTGGGGTGGGGCCGAGATTATAGAAATACAAGTTGTGTGTGCCTCTGAGTGGTTGCTGACTGTATGTGACGCAGACACCTATCTGAGTGTACCTGAAACATTTAAATATAGAGGGCTGTGTGTCTCACCACTTGGATATTGACAGACTAACCCCCAGGGAAATCATGACTTGGCAGCAACAGGGGCTTGATAGTCCAGTGAAAATGGCTTAGAGTTTATGTGGTGTAAGTCTGAAAATTAGCAGCTGACATCTTAATTTTTTTTTAAATTAAAGCATGTGAGACAGGTTCCATGTACAAGACAGGCAGAGAGGAAGAGAGAAAAGGAACGCAGAACCGTTTAATTACCTCTGGTTATGGACACTTTACCCAGCAATAAAGCTTCCACGGCCTGTTCCTCGGACAGTGAACATACATTCGGCAATATCTACATTTTTAACCCTTGATCAGCTCGCACTCTGAAAGTAAAGAAAATTGCTTAATAGTTTTGTAAACAATAACTGAGATATGGCCGTTTAATCTAAAGCAGCAGATGTCATTTTCAGGAGACGTCAATACAGCCCAGAATGCTGAACACCAGACGGGTATTGTGGTTGTTCATTGGGTGAAGGGAAATATGCACTACGCATACAAAATAATATACTTTACCTTCCTTGAAAATCTATATATTCCGCCAAAGATGACAACGTTGTACCTTGAAAAAAAGGCATTGGAATTAAAAGTGAAATGTTTAACCTATTAACCTGCTTCATTACTTGTGTATTACCAGTTGATGAAGAACAACTTCAATTCCATCATTGAAAATTTGTCTACGAATAAGTAAGAACAAAAAAAGTTCAAATAACTTATTAGATTTGATGGAGACATTATACATCTTAGTACCTTATCAATTTATGATTTGTATCAATGTGGACGAGAGACAGGAGAGCAGGAACAGAGTATTTTTGCCGAGCAATGCAACAAAGCTGGATTATTCTGGCAATGATACCTGCACCATCTACACGCTGCAGAGACTCCCTAACTCTTCGCCATTGTACACGATGGCCCATTGCTTGGAGACTTCTTTGACCATTGTAAAGCCCACATGGGACATCCTCGCCTTAATGGCCCCGACTTTCTGGTCAAACTCTTCATCTGACATATCAGAATAGCATTCCCTGACAGACATATTATGTTCTTCCATCCTTCTGTAAAAAAAAGCTAACCGTTACACTGTCATGAAATATGAATATTTATTGACTATGAAACAAATAGGACATGGCCTGCTTATGAGTTGCCATGAAAGAAAGTTAGATGAATTCAACTGAAAATGGCGAGAACAGGCGTTCGTAGCTAAATGTTTTGGTTAGCTTGAGAATAATAATTGTATGATTTATCATTCTACGGTATGTATGTATGTAATATAGAAGAATTTTATGAACCGACACTGAATCGTAGGAGCTAACTACTAGCTATGTAGAAGTTGGATGGAAAAACGCCCAGTGCTGCTTACCTGAGATGCCATCATCACACAGTCCTTCGTAGGTGTCCGCTATGACTTCCTTTGTGTCGGAAAGAAAGGCTGAACAGTATTGGTTGTAGCCAAACTGACATTCAAAAAATGGCCAAAATGGACGGTGTTGATAGCGAAAGTTTTGTTTTCAAATTTAAAAAAAATTCTCTAAATATTTTATCTGAATAAAATGCATAACGTTTTGCGCTATATTACAAAATATTTGATTGCAAAAAAGTTGTTCTACTTTGAAGCCTCGTTTTTGCTTTCAAAACAATTATTTTTGATAGAAAATAAAAAAGTTTTGCTCTCGACAAAAAGCCACAAATGTACCTCCATAGCATACAACAATTTGCCTGTGAATAAGCAGACCTTCATACAAACTTGCTATGCAGAATTCTTGATGCACAACCGAAGATGCTGCCATATCCTGCCAGCACGCTCACAAGCGAGCCACTCTGGTGGAGAATGACGCGTGGAAGAGGTCGAGGAACGAGATGGGAGTAAAAACAATTTGTTGCAAGTTGGAGGGGGGGGCTAATAGCGGAACAATAGACTATTCAACCTTTACTAAAGAATAGTCTAATAGCCGAGCTAAGTGTGAACCCCCCCCCTCCCTAATCACAGATCAGATTTTTGGGTCCCAATGCACTGCTGTGTCTCTAACTGACAATGAATGGGCAATATAAACCAAATAATAAACTGATAATTGTGCACAACTTCAAATGAAACAAGCAGGGAGCAGGTTTCGAACCCTCAACCTTCTTGCGGTAGCTTGCTACTCATTGTAATAAAGTAATGACTTTTCAAATAAGTTACCTTACACGTTATGTTGGCTGACAATTTGTTAGCTATGCTGTCCTTACGAACCACATAGCATATCATTACAGCAGTATATACTGGTATGTCAGCTATCTACCTAACGTCAAACATGCCAGTATATGAACTGCAGGCTATCTAATTACCCAACGTTTATTGACTTGATTATTCCTGTCATTCTTAACTTAGCTAAATGTTATAGTTGTTGTGCGTTCTCAATGGACATTCGGGTGCTTTCGTAAATTCACTCTGGCTATCTACTCCGATTTCAGAACGCTCTCGTCTGAGTGTACCAGAGCGCAGAATAATGAATTTACGAGTGCTCAATAGCCGCTGAATATGGCCGGTGTCAGTAAACGTCAAAAAAAAGCATAATTATTGTTTCCAGCAGCACAGTTACAGTCACCAACGCTCTGGTTAACACAAAAACTGCCTAACCAACTCTGCTAGGGTGAGTAAAATGGTCAGAGTGGTCTCATTTGTGTCTGGAAGTAGCTCGCAAGCTAGCCAACGTTGGCTTTTGTGCTTGACTGCCATTGTAAGGCCAGAACGCTCAAATCTACCCTACTCCTCGGCCCAAATGTCCAGTGTGCGCTCCGAGAGTGAAACGGTCTGAATTTACAAACTGACAACATGACGATACTCTGAATTTATGAGCGCAGGCACTCCAGATTGAATTTAAGAACACACCCAAAGTAAAAAAATCTCTAACTAGTAATTTGTTATGCTAACTAGCTAGCAAGAGGTTGCATAGCAACAGCATCAACTTCCGGTAGAGAAGTAGAGAAGGCAATGAGCAAATACGCTCAACTGAAAATTTGTTATGCCCCATAGATATTAATTTAGAATTCTACAATCCTTTTATGGTGTAGCCTACTCCCGACCGTCACGTTGTACAGCGTCATATTGTCCATTCCATCCTAACAGAAACCCTGAGGGTTTAATTTTTCGTTTTTCTCGGAATAAAAACACCATAATATGAATCAAATTAATTAAGCCAAGTTTCTTAAAATCTATCCCATATACTATGTTATTACAAAAAAAGTAATGCTGTGCTGCAGTATGACAAAACTTTTAAAGGAGGAACCACTGTACACATTTTAGCTTCACTGTCCGAAAAAAATACGTTGGGGAATTTAAATCCTTGGTAAAATGAACTACTTGGAAAACAGGCAAAATGAGAACCATGCTGTAATTATATCTACAGGACAGAGTGGAACCAAAAGAGGACATTTTTGGGTCAAAATTGTAGCTGGGGAGTCTGACTCCCTCCCTTAATATGCTCCGGGAAAAGCAGTGCATTACATTGGCTTTCTTCCAGTCATTTCATCTCACCTAGCTAACTACGGTAAACAGAGAAAAAAGAGAGAGGGAGGAGGGGGGGGGGGGGGGTGATACCCCTTCCCATTACCCATTACACAACAGTAGCTAAGATGGATCTGTCCATAATAAAGTGCTTCTCTGCCTTCAACACTATCAACAAGGCAGGTCCTACAGGTCCTAGTTTTGTCGCACCTGAAGTTCTGTTCAGTCGTGTGGTCAGGTGCCACAAAGAGGGAAAATTACAATTGTCTCAGAACAGGGCAGCACAGCTGGCCCTTAAATGTACACAGGGAGCTAACATTGATGATATGCATGTCAATCTCTCATGGCTCAAAGTGGAGGAGAGATTGACTTCATCACTACTTGTTTCGTAAAAAGTGTTCACAAGCTGAATGCACTGAGCTGCCTGTTTAAACTACTAGTACACAGCTCAGACATCCATGCATACTCCACAAGACACGCCACCAGAGGACCCTTCACAACCCCCAAGTCCAGAACAGACTACATGGAACTCTATTCCACATCAGGTAACTGATGCAAGCAGTAGAATCAGATTTTAAAAACACACCTTCTGGAACAGTGGGACTGTGAGGAGACACAGGTACAGACACATGCATACACACATAAATGCTAGCACTCTACACACACGTACCTTGAAAAAACGTTGTATGGTGGTATTATACATTTTTGTAGATATGTAATGATGTAATAATGTTATATGATGTACTGTTTAATCTTTTGTTTTATGTGTGATGTACCTGCCTTAATGTGTTTGGACCCCAGGAAGAGTAGCTGCTGGAACTAATGGGGATCCATAATAAACTCCAGGAAGAGAAGCTGCTGCCTTGGCAGGAACTAATGGGGGAAGAGTAGCTGCTGCCTTGGCAGGAACTAATGGGGATCCATAATAAACTCCAGGAAGAGTAGCTGCTGCCTTGGCAGGAACTAATGGGGATCCATAATAAACTCCAGGAAGGTATCCATAATGGGGAAACTAAACTCCAGGAAGAGTAGCTGCTGCCTTGGCAGGAACTAATGGGGATCCATAATAAACTCCAGGAAGAGTAGCTGCTGCCTTGGCAGGAACTAATGGGGATCCATAATAAACTCCAGGAAGATGGCAGAAACTAATGGGGATCCATAATAAACTCCAGGAAGAGTAGCTGCTGCCTGGCAGGAACTAATGGGGATCCATAATAAACTCCAGGAACTAATGGGGATCCATAATAAACTCCTGCTGCCTTGGCAGGAACTAATGGGGATCCATAATAAACTCCAGGAAGAGTAGCTGCTGCCTTGGCAGGAACTAATGGGGATCCATAATAAACTCCAGGAAGAGTAGCTGCTGCCTTGGCAGGAACTAATGGGGATCCATAATAAACTCCAGGAAGAGTAGCTGCTGCCTTGGCAGGAACTAATGGGGATCCATAATAAACTCCAGGAAGAGTAGCTGCTGGAACTAATGGGGATCCATAATAAACTCCAGGAAGAGTAGCTGCTGCCTTGGCAGGAACTAATGGGGATCCATAATAAACTCCAGGAAGAGTAGCTGCTGCCTTGGCAGGAACTAATGGGGATCCATAATAAACTCCAGGAAGAGTAGCTGCTGCCTTGGCAGGAACTAATGGGGATCCATAATAAACTCCAGGAAGAGTAGCTGCTGCCTTGGCAGGAACTAATGGGGATCCATAATAAACTCCAGGAAGAGTAGCTGCTGCCTTGGCAGGAACTAATGGGGATCCATAATAAACTCCAGGAAGAGTAGCTGCTGCCTTGGCAGGAACTAATGGGGATCCCTAATAAACTCCAGGAAGAGTAGCTGCTGCCTTGGCAGGAACTAATGGGGATCCCTAATATTTACAAATAACTCTCATTTTCTTTTTCATAGAAAACACCTGTCTATGTGTGTTCAATGTGTGTTTTTTCAAAAGTGATCTTCAATCGTTTGGTTCATTTCAAAGTCAGTCAAAGCCTTTATAGAGCACCTCTGATTCATAGAGTGTTTAAATCCCCTAGTACTAGTAGGTCATGTGGCCATCGGGGATAAGACAGGGATCAGACAGTTCCATATTAAACCTGCCTCCCTTCAAAATCAATTTGAGAGGCATAATTCTGAGCGGAAAGCAAATGTCAAATTGACATGCAGATCTCAGAGGATAACGGAAGCTGAAACATGCGTGGGCTGTATCTAACTACTGTTTGCAATAAAAAAAATACTGTTAGGTCTACTCCATCCTATATACTGTATAAACAATCAGAATAGTGCATCAGTGGAGGCTGCTGAGGGGAGGACGGCTCATAATAATGGCTGGAACGGAGCGAATGGAATGGCATCGAAAACATAGAAACCATGTGTTTGATTTTGTTGATACCTTTCCACCTATTCGGCTCCAGCCATTAGCACTTGCCCATCCTCCCCAATAAAGGTGCCACCAACCTCCTGTGTAGTGCATAGCCTATTGGAGTGAACAAATGAGTATTCAAATGGAACATTGTAGTCCACTGAGCTGTAATATTGTTTTGTTCACAGACTCACAGCGTGGAAACAGACTAGAATTGACAACGTGAACAAGGCGACCCAATCACATCTAAATGTAGCACGTCCTTCCAACAAGCCATAATCCTTCAATGTGGCATCTGGGGGCTATCGTGGTCTGTACATGGCTTCAGATATGTAAAGTAACATGCATGGACCACACCTCCTCTTCCTCATCCTCCCTTTCTCTCAGTCTCTCGACCTCTAACCCAGGCCCATCATGAGTTTGGAGCCGTGCTGTGCTCTAGGAGGATTTAAAAAAACAATTGAGAGCTTAAATGGTTCTAATGGCGCGCTGAGCCTGACCCTCTCTTTCTAAATGGCACAGGACCAGAGACATAATGTATGTGGTGTGGGTGGGACATATCAACTTACACATACGGGAAATATGGGAGCAGATTCAACAACTACTTTTGTTGGAAAAGGGGCACTTGCCAAAGTTTAACACAAGGAGGCAGCGAGGGGACCGCTCGTTCCCCTGAAGCCCCTCTCTTGTGTGACTACTGCAGCGCAAATCCAATCATGCACTTGACCAGGGGAGCTGGGAGCCGTCCGCCTCCAGTGGCCAGGTTGGCAAACCAGCAAATGCCCTTCAGCAGAACCCAATTATACCCAAGACCCATGAGACACTCTCAGAGCTTTGAGCTCTTCCCTTCTCACAGCTAACAATGGTGCGGTGGCCTATGCTCAGTAGGCTGCTCATGTACTGTAGATCCACACACCGACACCGCAGAGCGCGGACCAGAGTCGGCGTTCAGTCCCTGCTGTGGTGGAGGCAGGGCTGCAGAAAACAAAGTGGGCTACGGCTGCTGATGCTGCTGATGGGGTGGAATCGTGGTGCGCTTGCCTCCTCTTTATCTCTTGTCCCAGATTGGCTGCCGAACACCGTGATACGAGCTCCAAGGACGTGTTAAAGAGGAACCTTTGTCCTAAAGGTCCTCGCATACTGTCTGAAGCACTTAAAGGAAGACTGCAACTGCAAGTTTACAGTTCAGATCCCCCACATAATCAGCCGTTGGATTATATTGGGAAAGCTAATGGACTGAGTTTGTGTCGCTGCGTTCATTAGACATCGCATTGCTACCAATTCTTCCGATGGCGGTAGCTCACCTCGTCAACCTCGGATGTGTTTGTGGTGTTGGCGTGACAGCCGATTGGCTCCGCTCCGACACGTTCGCATCACATCACACGCTGTTCAATTGTTTCACAGAGAATGAATGTGGACGTCTGCCATTACAATGCTTACGGAGGATAACAACGCTGTGTTTGCCATTCAGGGCCATTTGCCATTCTTGTAAACAAATATGGTAAACAATGCTTGTGTCTATAGCCTGGCTTAGCATAATCACTGATACAACGACCGTCCAGATACAGAACAACACAATCAATTTGACTCTGTACCTTCCTAAATACTGGCATCGAATGCACTGTGGTATACAACATGGCGTTGCGGTCCTGTATGGCTCAGTTGGTAGAGCATGGCGCTTGCACCGCCAGAGTTGTGGGTTTGGTTCCCACGGGGGACCAGTACGAAAATATATGCCCTCACTACTCTGGATAAGAGCGCCTGCTAAATGTCGAATGTGTCTAGTCAGCATATTTTATGAAAGTGTCAAATGAAATAAAACACAAAAATGGTAACACTGTCACTGTGGTTGACTGATTGTGTGCTGCTGTCACATTTGGGCCTTGGAAAGCACAAGCAGGACGGGAGCCATGTGTGACTGTCATAGCTAAAGGGATTATCTAGTGATCCAATAAACTCTGGACGGCAATGACAAAGATGATCACGGCCGAGCATTGAGTGAGACGGATGAAATGTACAGTTGCATTTGTTAGTGACTCTGTATAGAGGAGGACAGCGCAGGTCAAATCACATCAGTATGAAAACATTGGAGACGCTTGGAGAATGAAAATCCCTAAAAGAAATGTGGGGAATTGTATTATAGCTGTACTGTGGTTCATATTAAGACTAGACTACACAAGACTAGTGCCTTTTATGCATGGTATAACAAACACAAATGACATTACCAGCAGCAACACATAGAGTACTATGGCAAAACAAGTGAACCATTGCTTTAAGCAGAATATAGTCCCACATAAACGTTGTCACAAAAATTATATATAGCCAACAGACTACAGGTACAGTCTTAGAAAAAAAGGTGCTATCTAGAACCTAAAAGGGCCCTCCAGAACCTAAAAGGGCTTTCCAGCTGTACTCATAGGAGAACACTTTGAAGAACCCTTTGGTTACCTTGATAACATGCAGCGACACAGATTTTCCTTAATTGCTTTGATAAGAAAAACAACAAACGCTGAAGTGCACATGACCTGGGAACAGTGTAAAATGATATTTTGCGATACACATTTCTATTGCTCTCTTATCGATGCCATCCACCACCCTTTTAGGTTCCAGGTAGAACTCTTTTGTGTTCCATGTAGAACCCTATTGGGAAAGGGTTCTACATGGAACCCGATAGGGTTCAACCTGGAAGCAAAAAGGGTTCTACTTGGAACCAAAAAAGGGTTCTGCTATGGGGACAGCCGAAGAATCCTTGTGGAACCCTTTTTTCTAAGAATAGTCAAATAAATGACACTCTAAGTCATATTAATTCAAATGTAAGGGGTAAACTGTATTTATTGTAAACAGCCGAGGACACTTAACAGGGAGAGTTCATGCTCCTACTAGGCCCATTACTAAACCAACCTGCCAGCAGGCTTTTAAAAGGCCTTTATCTAAAACAACCCCAAATACTGACCCAATATGCACACATCCACAAGGTGTTAATAAAATGGCAACTGTTTAAAGCAGCTTCTGTTTGGACAAAACAACATTGGCATTTGACAAGCTCAGGCCGGCTAGACTTGAAAGAGATAAATATTCCCCTGAGGAAAAAAAAGGTTTACTGTAATAACATGCAAAACACAGATTTTCCTTTTAAATGGCTTTGATAAGAAAAACAACAAACGCTGAAGTGCACATGACCTGGGAACAGTGTAAAATGATATTTTGTGATCCACATTTCTATTGTTCTTTTATCGATGCCATCCACCACTGTCACATAGTGTTGATCTCCTGAATGAACTATTAACCTTGTAGATTCTTATAAATAACATCCCACCACAGCACACACATATAATTAAGAATATGTAGCTGTTGGCTATTATATTATCCCTGTGGGTAGAAGAGCATTCAATGTTCCATTCCATTAGAACTGTGACAGTACACTGTTGCATTGTTCTGAAGTGTATATTTCAAAGGATCAATTTCTCAAGTCAAATACATCCTAGATGTAGACCTACATGTTCCCTACACGAATGGAACAACGCATACAATGAATCTTAAGCAAGTAGCAAGTGGAGAGAAGGACCATAAACACGCAATCAAATGCCCCTCAGAGAGTTAAGGCACAGGGTAGAGTGGAGCTTCTCCTCACCAGTGTCAATGGGACATGGCTTACGGTAAAAGATAAGTAGCTATTTATAGATAAGAGGGGTTGTGATATGACCTGGGACGGTACACGTTCAATATTGCAATACATTTGATGTGAGTCAGTGCTTCTATAAAAAAAAATGCACAGGATGTTTCCTGAGGCAAATCGTTGCTTCCCAGTCGACCACCGCTGTTAACGTAAGGGAATCTGCATCCAAGGCTATTACGGGGTTACTATTACACTTGACCGATGCACGGCCTGCTGACAGCACACGGCTACTTACTGTATTGACTTACCACTGATCTATATCTAAGGTAATGCAAACGTGAACATAGACGCTGTAGGGTACAGCCAGGTGAAATATGGTGATTTCGCTTTGATCATAGCCCATGATCGCTCTTTAAGGAACCGTAATCTTTCAATGCAGTAGAGTAGAATGGGCAATTATGATACGTATGATATTATTGAGATATTATTCAGATCATCATCTCAATCCCTTGTACATATAAAGACCCCTCCTCTCTCTCTTCTCTTCCACAACCTTCATTGTTCTCCTAATTTAAAGCTTCCATCTGTCTAAGATACCCGTTTTGATATGTCATTGTTTAATTGAGATTCAACTGCTGCCTTTCTTGTAAAATTAGATAAATGGGGCACTGTGGATGTTTGAAATTAAATGGGACATTTTTTTCCACCCGTAAAATATCAGTTACTGGTAGGATGCCAGAACGCAGGCTTAAATGAGGGAATTTTGGCAGGACCGGGGGAATTAACGACCAGGCACTGTAAGGTCGAGAGAAAGAGAGAGAGGCTGCCGCGTACACAATATGGACTATGCTTCCTGCTACAGCATTGCTCTCTGACAAGCAAGTGTGAAAAGTAGTGATGTAGCAACTTCAAACAGCCGTGTAATTCCAAAAAAGGATCAGTCGCACAGTGAAAAAGCCTTTTTGAGATATATGGCGTTTCGCCCCCACAAAGGCTCTGTTAGAATACGTCTCTGTCAATAGATTTCCCGAGGTTTAGACACACTGTTCACAGAATGACAAGACGCTGCAGTTTAAATGGTCACTATGCCTTATTGGCTACAATCAACAGTTCTACAAACGGAGGCGGTTCAGTCTTTCTCCGATTTACTTTGTCGTGCTTGTGTATACTACACCTAAATGGTAAACAGTGGTGATACTCTAGTCCCGCACAGTAAACAGATCAACGACCTACTTTTGGCTATGTAACATTGGTTGTCCACATGCAGTTATTGACTTTGTATGTGCAAGGTCATTGTGGTAGAACAAGTGCGTTGAACCTAGCTACCTGCAAACAGATGCCTCTAGATCAACACTGCTTGTCCTCTCCTTCCCTCTGATATAATTAAAGACCCATTTTTCAAGTATAGCAATTACATTTTGTCGAAACATTGATGCTATCACCAAAACGTAAAATGAAAATCAATAAGTAAAAAGTGAATATACTTTGCCTATGCAAAGTTGATAGGCAGGGTAGCCTAGTGGTTAGAGCGTTGGACTAGTAACCGGAAGGTTGCAGGTTCAAACTCTCGAGCTGACAAGGTACAAATCTGTCGTTCTGCCCCTGAACAGGCAGTTAACCCACTGTTCCTAGGCCGTCGTTGAAAATAAGAATGTGTTTTTAACTGACTTGCCTGGTTAACTAAAGGTACAATAAAAAATATTACTGCTGCCTTCCACCGCTCAGTCAGACTGCTCTATCAAATCATAGACTTAATTTTAATATAATAAACACACAGGGCTTATAGGTTCTCACTTGATGAGGGAGATTCTGAGTAAAATATACTGTTAGCGTGGTATTTAAAACAGTAGTTGTATTGTAATGTATGTCCCTATGCTGAACGCCCTGTAGTATGTGGATGACATAAGTGCTAGTGGACTTGTTCTTGAGGCATGTGCTCAGTGTGATAGCCTCTATCAACAAACAACAATATGATATTAAGGCGAGCCTTGCGCAATTCACTTCAAGCAGGAGCAATAAAATGGTTTCAACTCATAGTTATTTGGTTCGCTTTACATCAAATCTGCCGACAATCCTGGACCACAAAACATCGCAGCATCACTGCTAATGTGAGACGCACTCTTCAAAACAGAACATTCCTTTGGAGTCCCGGACGGTCCATCAGAGGGCAAAGCCAATAGGACAACAACAAACAACAGACGATGCATTTCTAAACACAAGGAAGCAGCGACCGAATGGTTTGCACTGTCACTACAAAACGATTATAATCTAACCAGAAAGTAGTCGCATGCACGAAATAAAAAGGCTGAATGACGACGAAAGCTTGTACCAAGTGTTCAGTAAGCTGTTGCGGGCTGTCGCCACTGAATAAACACAAATAGCAGCAATAGGATTCAGTTTACAAAGCATTTGTACCTACCAGTCTCGTTGTCTACATCCCACCAAGACAAGTGGTGCTGAAACTGTGTCCGTCCTGCGCTGGGCTCCGCATCTGATCTCACCGCGAGAAAGCAGTGGGGAGACATGATAGTGACTGTATGCGGTACTGCAGCTGACAAGAGAGCTGTCCAATCAGGATCATTTGCGAAATGAATAGTAGCCAATCAATCCGTCTGGAAGTGAGGATTCCACTTTCTTTAGCAAGGTTGACTGACATTGCTGCTAAACACATTTGCAATGCATGACCGATGGTTTCAAGGAATTGCACTGCAAAAGCTGAGAAGTTTGAGGTAGGCTAATGTATATTTTTTTGTAGAGTTTGCATGGATATGATGCTCCTCATAACAGACAATTGGAATTAGACAGTTTTGGGCTAAATTAACTAATGACTCGATTTCACAGTGTGGCCATTTTGCTTTGCTAAATATAAAAGTCTTCCAAAATTGGGATAGAAAAAAACTGCTAGTAATGGTGACGGAGCCCTGCAGTGCCTTCGGAAAAGTATTCACACCCCTTAACTTTTTTCCACATTTTGTTGTGTTACAGCCTGAATTTAAAATTGATACCCCACCATGTCAAAGTGAATTGTTTGTAGAAATGTTTTGAAATTAATAAAAAATGTAAAGCTGAAATGTTGGTCAAGTATTCAATAGCTTTGTTATGAAAAGCCTTTCAGAATTTTAAAATGTGCTTAACAAATTGCATAATAGGTTGGATGGACTCATTCCGTGTTCAATAGTAGTGGGTAACATGATTTATGAATGACTAACTCATCTCTGTACCCCCACACATACAATTATATTGAAGGTCCTTCAATCAAGTAATGAATTTCAAGCACAGATTCAAGCACAAAGTGCAGGGAGGTTTTTAAATGCTTCGTAAAGAAGGGCACATATTTGGTAGATGTGTAAACAGACGCTGAATATCCCTTTCTGTATGATGAAGTTATTAATCAGGCTTTGGGTGGTGTATCAAGAAGAGGTCGACCGATTATGATTTTTCAATGCCGATACCGATTATTGGAGGACCAAAAAAAGCCGATACCGATTAATTGGCTGATTTTTATATATATTTGTAATAAAGACAATTACAACAATACTGAATTAACACTTTTATTTTAACTTAATTTTAACTTAATTTTAACTTTATTCTCAAATAAATAATAAAACATGTTCAATTTGGTTTAAATAATGCAAAAACACAGTGTTGGAGAAGAAAGTAAAAGTGCAATATGTGCCATGTAAAAAAGCTAACGTTTAAGTTCCTTGCTCAGAACATGAGAACATATGAAAGCTGGCGGATCCTCTTAACATGAGTCTTCAATATTCCCAGTTAATATGTTTTTAGGTTGTAGTTATTATAGGAATTATAGGACTATTTTTCTCTATACCATTTGTATTTCACAGACCTTTGACTATTGGATGTTCTAATAGGCACTATAGTATTGCCAGCCTAATCTCGGGAGCTGATAGGCTTGAAGTCATAAACAGCGCTGTGCTTCAAGCATTGTGAAGAGCTGCTGGCTACCACTGCTCAGTCAGACTGCTCTATCAAATATCAAATCATAGACTTAATTATAATATAATAAACACACAGAATTTCGAGCCTTAGACCATTAATATGGTAAAATCCGGAAACTATAATTTCGAAAACAAAACGTTTATTCTTTCAGTGAAATATGGAACTGTTCCATATTTTATCAAACGGGTGGCATCCCTAAGTCTAAATATTGCTGTTACATTGCACAACCTTCAATGTTATGTCATAATTATGTAAAATTCTGGCAAATTAATTACGGTCTTTGTTCGGAAGAAATGGTCTTCACACAGTTTGCAACAAGCCAGGTGGCCCAAACTGCTGCATATACCCTGATTCTGCTTGCACAGAACACAAGAAAAGTGACACAATTTCCCTAGTTAATATTGCCTGCTAACATGAATTTCTTTTAACTAAATATGCAGGTTTAAAAATATATACTTGTGTATTGATTTTAAGAAAGGCATTGATGTTTATGGTTAGGTACATTGGTGCAACGACAGTGCTTTTTCGCAAATGCGCTTGTTAAATCATCACCCGTTTGACAAAGTAGGCTGTGAGTTGATGATAAATGAACAGGCACTGCATTGATTATATGCAACACAATACAAGCTAGTTAAACTAGTAATATCATCAACCATGTGTAGTTAACTAGTGATTATGTTAAGATTCACTGTTGTTTAAAAGATAAGTTTAATGCTAGCTAGCAACTTATCATGGCTCCTTGCAGCACTCGCCTAACAGGTGGTCAGCCTGCCACGCAGTCTCCTCGTGGAGTGCAATGTAATCGGCCATAATCGGCATCCAAAAATGCTGATTACCGATTGTTATGAAAACTTGAAAATGGCCCTAATTAATCGGCCATGCCGATTAATCCGTCGACCTCTAGTATCAAGTCATTACACCCAGTCATTACAAAGATACAGGCGTCCTTCCTAACTCAGTTGCCAGAGAGGAAGAAAACTGCTCAGGGATTTCACCACAAGACCAATGGTGATTTTAAAACAGTGACAGAGTTTAATGGTTGTGATGTGAGAAAACTGAGGATGGATCAACAACATTGTATTTACTCCACAATACTAACCTAAATGACAGAGTGAAAAGAAGGAAGCCTGTATAGAATAAAATATTCCAAAACATGCATCCTGTTTGCAACAAGGCACATAAGTAATACTGAAAAAATGTGGCAAAGAAATGTTTTTGTCCTGAATACAAAGTGCTATGTTTGGGTCAAATCCAACACAACACATCACTGAGTACCACTCTTCATATTTTCAAGCATGCTAGCATGCTGGTGGCTGCATCATGTAATGGGTATGCTTGTCATATGCAAGGACTAAATAGCTTTTTAGGATAAAAAGAAATAGAATAAGCTCAGGCAAAATCTTAGAGAAAAAACTGGTTCAATCTGCTTTCCAACAGACAAATTCACATTTCAGCAGGACAATAACCTAAAAACCCAAGTCCAAATCTACACTGGAGTTGCTTACCAAGATGTCATTGAATGTTCCTGAATGGCCAAGTTACAGTTTTGACTTAAATCGTCTTGAAAATCTATGACGAGACTTGAAAATGGCTGGTCTAGCAATGAACAGCAATCAACTTGATAGAGCTTGAAGAATTATAAAAGAATAATGGGAAAATATTGTACAATCCAGGTGTACAAAGCTCTTAGAGACTTACCCAAAAATACTCACAGTTGTAATCTCTGTCAAAGGTGATTCTAACATTTATTGACTCAGGGGTATGAATACTTATGTAAATGAGATATTTCTGTATTTCAATAAGTTAGCAAAAATGTCTAAAAAACATGTTTTCACTTTGTCATTATGGGGTAGTGCGTGTAGATGAGTGATAAAAAATATATATATATTGAATTCAGGCTGTAATACAACAAAATGTGGAATAAATCAAGGGGTATGAATTCTTTCTGAAGGCACTGTACATTTTAAAATCTGTATTCCTCCTACAACCCTCTGGCTCCCTCAATGGAAATAAATATGTCTCTAACTTAAGAGATCACAGCTGGCCAACCATACAGACTGTAGACCAAACTACACCTCTACACACAATGTTTACCTTAGTATCTCTTCCCCCCACTGATTAAAAAGTCATGTACCAGAAACATGTCAAGTCTTTATTAATAACTACATTACTAATGTAGAAACAATAGAATAGGAAAAGTAAATAATCTTTAATCAGACTCGGAAGATTAAACCTCACAGGCATTCTTTCCAACAAACCAAGCAAATCGAAAACCCTTATACTGTAGCAAGAAAGTATAATGAATGTCTTGAAAAATATGAATATGTTCTGTTTTGATGGTTGTAAAATATCAGAAGCAATGTATACAGAAAAACATGGAACAGAAAATCCCTTTATAATATTTTTTTAACTGCACACCAGGTGCTTTTAAACAGCAAGATCAAATCTATATATTGTAATAAAGAGCATCGATATCATTGCTAAAACACAGTACAAAATAGTTATAGGGAAGTTGTGATATTAGCTTGATTCATCTCTCCACAGACAGAAATGAAATGAGGGATTGTATGAGGACAGAATTGACTAATTAAGTGATAGAATCATGGATTAAATGTTATCAGATTTAGGAGTTGTCACTGTCGTCCTCGTCATAATATCTGTTCCTCTTGATTTGTTCCTCCACTGACAGCGAGTCATAATCATCTTTCCACAGCATGTTGCTTATCCCCTGTGCACAGACATCCTTCATGGAAAAGCTGTCAAGCGGTTCATCCCCGTTCCGCCCGTCTTTGGGTTTATCTGTGTTTCCTCTTGACTCCATTCCAAAATCCAAAAGGTCGTCCAGAGATGACACCAAGGGCCTCTCACTGACAGACTCACTGAAGAGGTCAGACTTGAAATCAGACAGGAGGATGGAACTGTTATCCAGACCAGCAAAAATGTCCTCCAGGAAGCTAGAGGTGCTAATCTTTGGTTCCGCTTCAAAAGAAAATGTACTTTGAGTCGCCTCTGTGAAGACATGTTTACCTAGACTGTCGTCTGTGGCCTCCATACATTTGGCACCCATTGGCACAAAATCGTCCTCCCTCTGCGCCATGTCTAGAACGTCGGTTGGCATCCATTTTGGTTCTTCATCCCCGAATATGCCCTCCTTAAAATCACTTTCGGCAGCAGCTGGTTCTGTGGACTGAAGTATTACATCTCTTTCTTCCGTTTTGTAGTCATCAAGCACTTTGAACTTTGGTTCAAGGTCAAATAATACTTGTCCGTTATTGTTGTTGTTGGAGTTCGCATTTCCTGCTGCCTCACCTGCTGCCTCACCATCTATCATTGTGACCTTGACCTTATCCTCCTCACTGCCATTTACTATCTCCATTTTCTCCTGCTCCTCTTTATAAGAGTTCTCTGCCTCAGCCTCCCCGCTATGCCCATTTACTCTCACCTTCTCTCCGCTTTCCTTTTCATCTTTCTCTGTCACATTCCCACTTTCCACAGCTCCTTCCTCGTTCACCTCGCGTGTCACTTCCACATCGGGTTCCACTTTCCCAGCTACCTCTATGCCACCGTCTCTTGGGGGTTCATGGGTGGGAGTACTCTCTGGTACCTCTACTAGGTCTACAGGAGTTGTCAAAGCCTTCTTCTCTGCTGGAGTTTCTACAGTTACAACGGCACTTTCCCATGCAGTTTCTTGAGGACAATTTTGTGGTTTTATAGCAGGGCTGTCGTTTAATGAAGGTTCATTGATCTGGCTTTTATGGGCATCGGTGTCAGTCTGTGGAGAGCTATCCTGGGGGGGCCATGAGGGTTTAACCAGCTTCACCTCGTCTTCCACCATGAACACTTTCTTGGGAGAATCATTTTGAGGGGGCCATACAACCGCAATCTTACTAGTGGGCTTTTTGTTTTCATCCTGTGATTTGCTCACTTCCTTTTCCTGTGGAGGTGGTACCTCTATCTTTGTCGAACTGACACTGCTCCTGGCTGTGGAATTTCTGGAATCTAGTTTTTCAGGGGACGGGGATTTTAGCTTAGTCTTTTCATTTTCAATGGAATACTCTTGATTTTTAGCACTCCAAAGGTCTTTGTGAGGCTTCTGTCCGAATCCTTCGTCATAATTTCCTTTGGATTTGAACAGTTGCTTGAAGTGTGGCTTGCAGTACATTCGTCCATGGAGAGAGGCGTAGTTGCCAAGGCTGCGAAAGACAAAATGTTGTTGCTACAGTATTCAGACAACATTTGAAATAAGATAGTTGTTATTATTTGTACGGGTTAGAAGTCGAAGTTTGTGGTTTACCTTAGTTTGCCACTGCAGTGCTCACAGCGGAAGCAGCTTTTATGGAAATTGTGTTTGTCTGCGACCAGACACTCCATCGGATACACCCTCTTCCGACACACCGTGCACAGTTCGGACTCTGGAACTCGAATTTTCTGCAAGAGAATGATAGTGTTAAGTCATTCCTTTATTTACCTTTTCAGTAAAAACAAAAGTGACAACAAAGCACAATTAGTTAACACTAACATATCAACACTATTAGTTAATAATGAGTTATTATCAGTAAACCTACTGGACAGTAAATAAAGTATGAAATAAATGAAAAAATGGTTCTCACTTTAAACAAACTACAAATTATGAAGGCTTTATGTAGCATATACAGTGAGGGAAATCAGTATTTGATCCCCTGCTGATTTTGTTTGTTTGCCCACTGACAAAGAAATGACCTGTCCATTAAATTTATAGACTGATCATTTCTTTGTCAGTGGGCAAACGTACAAAATCAGCAGGGGATCAAATACTGATTTCCCTCACTGTATACAGTAACATCTTGCTAAGCACTACACAGATGCTTCACAAATCTGTGTAGTTCATTCCATCATCTATAAAGGGTTTAGAAAAGGTGACATACAGTAGTCTACCATTTAAAAAATGTTTAACGAGGCAAATCAGTTAAGAAAAAAGTATTATTTTACAATGACGGCCTACCCCGGCTAAACCATCCCCTAACCCGGGTCTGTAGTGACACCTCGAGCACTGAGATGCAGTGCCTTAGACCACTGCGCCACTCGGGAGCATCTCCCTATGTACTCTATAGTAGGCTGCATTGCCAAATGTGACTTAACCAAGACAGACACAACACACACCGACATACAGATGTTACCAAGCTAAGCTAAGCAGGCCTCATAAAAAAGATGGCATAATCATAATCATAATCAAATCAAATCAAATTGTATTAGTCACATGGGCTGAATACAACAGGTGTCACCCTTACATTGAAATGCTTACCAACGAGCCCGTAACCAACAATGCAGTTAAAAAAAATATGGATAAGAATAAGAGATAAAAGTAACAAGTAATTAAAGAGCAGCAGTAAAATAACAATAGCGAGACTATATACAGGGGGGTACCGATACAGAGTCAATGTGCTGGGGCACCTGTTAGTTGAGGTAGTATGTACATGTAGGTAGAGTTATTAAAGTGACTAATCATAGATGACAACAGAGAGTAGCAGTGGTGTAAAGAGGGGGGGCAATGCAAATAGTCTGGGTAGCCATTTGACTAGATGTTCAGGAGTCTTATGGCTTTGGGGTAGAAGCTGTTTAGAAGCCTCTTTGACCTAGACTTGGCGCTCCGGTACGTCTTGCCCTGCGGCAGCAGAGAGAACAGTCTATGACTAGGGTGGCTGGAGTCTTTGACAATTTTTGGGGCCTTTCTCTGACACCACCTGGTATCGAGGTCTTGGATTGCAGGAAACTTGGACCCAGTGATGTACTGGACGGTTCGCACTACCCTGTAGTGCCTTGTAGTCGGAGGCCGAGCAGTTGCCATACCAGGCAGTGATGCAACCAGTCAGGATGCTCTCAATGGTGCAGCTGTAGAAGCTTTTGAGGATCTGAGGACCCATGCCAAATATTTTCAGTCTCCTGAGGGGGAATAGGTTTTGTCATGCCCTCTTCACGACTGTCTTGGTGTGCTTGGACCATGTTAGTTTGTTGGTGATGTGGACACCAAGGAACTTGAAGCTCTCAACCTGCTCCCACTGCAGCCCCATCTATGAGAATTGGGGTGTGCTCTGTCCTCTTTTTCCTGTACTCCACAATCATCTCCTTGATCACGTTGAGGGACAGTTTGTGGTCCTGGCACAACACGGCCAGGTCTCTGACCTCCTCCCTATAGGCTGTCTCGTCGTTGTTGGTGATCAGGCCTACCACTGTTGTGTCATCAGCAAATTTAATGATGGTTTTAGAGTCGTGCCTGGCTGTGCAGTTATGAGTGAACAGGAAGTACAGCAGTGGACTGACCATGCACCCTTGAGAGCATCAGCGTGGTGGATGTGTTGTTACCTACCCTTGCCACCTGGGGGCGGCCCGTCAGGAAGTCCAGGATCCAGTTGCAGAAGGAGGTGTTGAGTCCCCGGGTCCTTAGCTTATTGATGAGCTTTGAGGGCACAATGGGGTGGAACGCTGAGCTGTAGTCAATGTATAGCGTTCTCACATAGTCGTTCTCACATTGCAATGGAGATTGCATCATCTGTGGATATTTGGGGGCGGTATGCAAATTGGAGTGGGTCTAGGGTTTCTGGGACGATAGTGTTGATGTGAGCCATGACCAGCCTTTCAAAGAACTTCATGGCTACAGACGTGAGTGCTATGGGTCGGTAGTCATTTTGGCAGGTTACCTTAGTGTCCTTGGGCACAGGCACTATTGTGGTCTGCTTGAAACATGTATTACAGACACAGACTCGGACAGGGAGAGGTTGACACTTGCCAGTTGGTCAGCGCATGCTCGAATACACGTCCTGGTAATCCGTCTGGCCTTGCGGCCTTTTGAATGTTGACCTTTTTAAAGGTCTTACTCAAATCGGCTGCGGAGAGCGTGATTACACAGTCTTCAGGAACAGCTGGTGCTCTCATGCATGTGTCAGTGTTATTTACCTCGAAGTGAGCATAGAAGTAGTTCAGCTCGTCTGGTAGGCTTGTGTCACTGGCAAGCTCTCGGCTGTGCTACCCTTTGTAGTCTGTAATGGTTTGCAAGCCCTGCCACATCTAACGAGTGTCAGAGCCGGTGTAGTACGAATCAATCTTAGTCCTGTATTAACGCTTTGCCTGTTTGATGGTTCGCCAGAGGACATAGCTGGATTACTTATAAGCTTCCGGGTTAGAGTCCCAAATCTTGAAAGCAGCAGGCCTAGCCTTTAGCTCAGTGCGGATGCTGCCTGTAATCCATGGCTTCTGTTTGGGGTATGTACGTACGGTCACTGTAGGGATGACGCCATCGATTAACTAATTGATGAAGCCAATGACTGATGTGGTGAACTCCTCAATGCCATCAGAGGAATCCTGGAACATAATCCAGTCTGTGCTAGCAAAACAGTCCTGTAGCTTAGCAAAACAGTCCTGTAGTTTAAGTACTATTGTATGAAGCTGCCAGTTCAGGACTTGTGAGGCATCTGTTTCTCAAACTAGACACTCTAATGTACTTGTCCTCTTGCTCATTTGTGCACCGGGGCCTCCCACTCGTCTTTCTATTCTGGTTAGAGACAGTTTGCGCTGTTCTCTGAAGGGAGTAGTACACAGCGTTGTATGAGATCTTCAGTTTCTTGGCAATTTCTCGCATGGAATAGCCTTCATTTCTCAGAACAAGAATAGACTCACAAACACTGATGCTCAAAATACTCAACTAGTCTAAAGAAGGCTAGTTGTATTGCTTATTTAATCAGACCAACAGTTT
Source organism: Oncorhynchus nerka (assembly GCF_034236695.1). Lineage (NCBI taxonomy): Eukaryota > Metazoa > Chordata > Actinopteri > Salmoniformes > Salmonidae > Oncorhynchus > Oncorhynchus nerka. The sequence continues at coordinate 60,861,051 of NC_088400.1, read as the reverse complement.
TCAGTTGTGCTAACATGATTGCAAAAGAGGTTTCTAATGATCAATTAGCCCTTTAAAATGATAAACTTGGATTAGCTAACACAATGTGCCTATGTAGATATTCCATAAAACAATCTGCCGTTTCCAGCTACAATAGTCATTTACAACATTAACAATGTCTGTCCTGTATTTCTGATCAATTTGGGGGCGGCAGGTAGCCTAGTGGTTAGAGTGTTGGACTCGAATCCCGAGCTGACAAGGTAAAAATCTGTTGTTCTGCCCAGTTAACCTACTGTTCTTAGGCCGTCTTTGAAAATAAGAATTTGTTATTAACTGACTTGCCTAGTTCAATTTAAAAAAGGATGTTATTTGAATGGACAAAAAATAGCTTTTCTTTAAAAAACATGGACATTTCTAATTGACCCCAAACTTTTCAACAGTAGTGTATACTTAAGCAATAAGGCCTGCGGAGGTGTGGTATATGGCCAATATACCACGGCTAAGGGCTGTTCTTATGCATGACACAACGTGGAGTGCCTGGACACAGCCCTTACCCGTGGTATATTGGCCATATATTACAAACCCTGAGGTGCCTTATTGCTATTATAAACTGGTTACCAACGTAATTAGAGCAGTTAAAATAAATGTTTTGTCATACCCGTGGTATACTGTCTGATATACCATAGGTATTAACCAATCAGCATTCAGGGCTCGAACCACCCAGTTTATAATTAGAAATATGCAACCACATCCTCACACAAGCATGAAAACATTAATCCATAACTTCCCATCGCTCCTTTTTGCAAAAATAGCTCTATACAGTATCTTAGGCATCAACAAAACCACCCCCCTGTAGACAAGCATATCATGAGGCACGCTCTTGCTGTGTTTTAATGCATTCTAAACAGACTGCCAGTACCCATTAGATTCATTATGCTTTAGAAGTGTTAGTGTCTGTCAGATAAGAATAAAGAAGAACAACAAAGGGGAAATGCATCATTAAAAACAGTGCAGATGCAAAACGTTAATGCTGAATTTGAAGGCACTGTTAATATTTTTTACTTTCACACAAAAATATGTTAAACACACCATCACTCTCTATTAGTCTCCCCTCATGCTCCACGCGTTGGTTTACCCGTCACGACAGTCTCCTGCTGGTGTGTTACAATCTGTGATGTCCTCTGTTCTGAGACACTGAATCCCAGATTCTGGAACATACTCTCTGTTTCGGCCCAGGACTGGTTGAAGCTCTTCATTACGTCCTCTGTGGCGGCCTTCACAGGAACTGCCATCTCTTCAACCGTCCCTTTCACCACGTCGGCATAGGAGGGAGGGAGGGGGCGGGACATGTGGCTCTCAGAGTGCATGCTGGTCTCGCTCCTCACCCCACTTGTTATGTTGCCAAATTCATCCATGCCAGAGAACTCCTCAGTGACGGACTTTGTTTCGGAATGCCCCGTCGGTTCGGCAGACTCTGATTCTCGCCTCTCTCTCTCCTCTTGTTTCTCTCTCACTTCTTTGAGAGCATTATGATCACCCAAGTCAAAGGCATTCTTGATGGCCTTGATGTTGAAGGCAGGTGTTTCATCAGTTTTTGCCGTTTTGGGGTCTGCCTCTGGATCTTCAGTGTCACTTCCCAGTCTATCTGTGATGATCATGGGATCTTTTCTGATGAACAGCTTCTGTTGTGGTGATTCAAATTGATTGACCAGCTTTGACAGGCCAAGCCTAGGGAGATCCTCTTTCATTATGTCTATATTCACACCCTCAGGAACTTCCTCTAGATCCTCTGGACCCAGGCGCTCCGGGATTTCAATGGGGTCCTTCCGCATGTATGTCCTGCTCACCTCTGCCTTCTGAGCTTCCTCAAAGAAGAACTTCTTGTCTCTGACAGTCATCATGGAGTCATCCATATCAGCCACATCCGGAGTCGTCGTCCCAGTCTCCATCTCCTGTGTCTGCATGTGGATCTCAGGTTCAATCAGCGCTGGGGAATCCTCTCTGTCAGAGGCATGCTCTGTGGTCAGAAACTCAGGCATGGGTGGGGGAGGGGTCATGCCCCTATAGAGCTTCGCAGTGGTGTCCTTCAACTTGGCTAACTTCTCTGAGCTGCTCAAGGTGGGAGAGTGTATGGCCCTACAGAACCGAGAGGTAGGGGTGCGGGGAGGGGGAGGTGGTGGGGTTGGTGTGGCACCAGACCTGTATGACGGAGGAGGTGAGGGGGTCACCATGAGGGGTGAGTCTGTTCTCCTCACTGATTCAATGCTGATGAAGGTAGGTGAAGGTGTTCGCGTTGCAAGCATAGGAGAGGGAACTCTGGGATCAGGACCTTTTACTTCAGTCAGCTCCGGCTTTTTGCTCTCACGAGAGATCTTCTTCTCTTCAACCACTTTCTTATGGGTTTCGACTCTTGATGAGCCAATGCTTGTTTTAGATATCTTGGCTGTTGCTCCTCCAAATCCTTTATTTTCAGATGCTGGTGCAGGTGGTGGTGCAGGTGATGATGCAGGTGCCGGTTCTCTATCCTGTTTTGCCATGGCTGCCATTTGTCCTTCTAAGTTTACAAGTTTTGCTTGTGCTAAGTTTCTCACGTGGAAAATTATCTCTGTGAGCTTCTTCTTATTCTGCTGAGCAGCAACCTGTTTTAAATCATGCTTTTCCTCCGCCCTCATCAACCAGTCAGGGACCCCACTAAGTATTGTCCTCACTGAGTTTGAATCCATTTTCCCTGGATGAAGCTGCTTAATGTTAAATAGCAGCTTCTGTACCATTACACATTTCTCCGAATCTGTGCTCTCCTCCACTGATTGAGCTGAGCTTTCCGCCATTGATTGAGCTGCTTCTGTCTGTGCTGCTGCCTTCCCTGCAATGTTCATGGAGACAGCCGTAGACTCTGCCTTCGACCTCTCCTGATGCTGCTGCATTTTGCTTACTTCTCCTTGTTGTTGGAAAGACTCGACCTGCTGCTTCTGTGTGCGAACCTGCTGTTTCTGTTTCTGGAAGCTCTGTTGAACTACTCTCTCATTAACAATCACTTGCTCCTGCTTCTGAATGTGCTGTTCCTGCATGCTCTGTTGACTATGGGAGACAGATATGTGGCAGTGCCCTGGAGCTTGAGCTACTGGCATGGGAACTAGCTTTGGCTCTTTGGGAAAAGGGACTTTAATGCCTTTCTGCTTTGCCTTTGTCGTCCTTTGGATCTCCAGCTTTGTTTCCTTGGCAGCTGCAGTTTTTTCAACTTCCTCAGCTTTCTCCTGTATCACATTCGTCGCCACCTTTACTTCATTTTTTGCTGAGCTACTGGTGGCCGTCTGCGTGCTCTCCTGAACTACTCTGGTCTCACTCTTAGAAATAGTCTCCATACCCGTTTGATGTACATGTAATTCGTTTTTCACTGCTCGTTGATCTTTTTCCACCACCTCGCTTTTCTCCTCCTCCTTCTCTGTCGGCAACTTCACAGTTCTCACCTTGAAATTTGGTGTCACTTTTGGAATTTTGATTTTGGTGGGCTGAGATGGATTTTTTGTTACTTTCTGTGTGAGAGAGGCGTCAGTATTATTTTCCTCCTCTGCTTTGTATGTGACGGCGGATTGGGATTGAAGATGTACATTTTCCTGGACAATGCTCTGAGTGGAGATGATAGACCGTGAGCTAGCATTCATACCACTCTGCTGCTCAGCTACTGAGGATGAAATCACATTAGCGCCAGAATGGACTTTAATGTGGGACTCATGGTGAGGGTGAGCAGCAGGGACTGAAACAGGCTGATGCTCGCCAGAGGAAACAGACTGATGCTCGCCAGTGGAAACAGCCTGATGTTTTCTGGAGGCAACAGATGAGGCGAGTTCTTTCCCAGAAGAGACCATAGAGGACTGATCAGTGGTAATATGTTTCTTATCTGAGGAAATATTTCCAGATCCAGAGGTTGATTTCTTTTCCCCCACTGAGATCAAAGGTTTGCTCAGGGGGATATGTGATGGAGCTTTCTTCATGGGTGGCTCTTGTGATGAAATGCATACTTTGCTTTTAAACTGAGTTTCCTCAGCCTGTGTTACCTCTGAGGTCACTTTTGACTGCTCTGTTTTGTGTGCAACTGAGTGTTGTTCACTTGCAACATTGGTTGAGCCCATCATTTGCATCATACTAGTTGGAGGAGAGGTGGGAGATGTGACTCGTGAAGTGGCGGGAGTTGTGTCTTGTGACTTGTTTCTCTCAGCCTCCTCTCTCTGCACACGATACCTTTCCTCTGCAAGCATCAGTGGGGTTTTGAATTTACTGGCATACGGTTTAGGTTTTGCAACTGGGGCAGGCTCTGCAGGTGGGGGTATTTTGATTGGAGGGATGAATACCTTTTTAGGTGGTCGTGGCAACTCTTCCTCTGGTGGTTTTGCCACTGGGATTGGTGAAGTGATTTTATTCATGGACACTATAAAATCAGATTGAACCTGTGTGTTGGTAGTATTTGTAGTTTCCACCTGTTTACAACCGATTTCACTCTTGACTTCCTTGACGACTGCTTCCTCTTTATGTTCTGTCTGAACTGTCATTGGATGAGGAGGTGGAGGAGGCGGTGGTGGTACTGCTTGCTTTTTCTGCCATTTTGGTTTGACCAGTATTGGTTTCTTGGGTGGCTCAGATTTCGGGATTTTGAATAAAGGCCTAGCTTTAAATGGCTTTCCAGGGGGTGGTGTAGGCACTTGGTGTGGCATTGAGTTCAGCTCTTGCTGTGAGGGCGGTGGAGGAAGAAAGTCTTGCCCTGCCTCGGAGGGTGGGGGTGGGGGAGAAGAGAAAAAGTCAGGCTCCCCGCATTCTGCTGGGGGTGGAGGAGGTGGAGGCGGAAGGTCACTGTCCTGTCTCATAATCAGGGGACGGGATGTGGGAAACATTGGGCTATGGCTTGACAGGGACATTGGGCTGCCTGCCACTGGTGAGGGCGGGGGAGGAAGAGACATCTCAGACTCAGATGGTGGAGGCGGGGACGTGGGAGGAGGAGGGAAATGAATCTCAGGCGTCCCTTTCTTTATCATACCTTTTCCCTTCACGTCCAGGTTCCGGAAATTTGTATTCAGATTTTTGACGTTGTGTTTTTGTGTAACAGTCTTATGTTCTGTCACGGTTGTTTGCAACCGTTTCATTGTTTTTGTTTCCTGTGTTTGCTTTGAAACAATATTAGTTTGAGATGTGCTTTGTCTTTCTTTCATCACATGTATGTCTGAGGCTGCTTCATTCTCAGTTATCTGATTCGTTGATGTATTGTCAGTCATCTGATTGGTCATGTTTTTCTTCTTTATGAAGATGGGTTTAGGGGGTGGTGGTATTCTCTGTTTCACAGCCTGTTTTTTAACATGTGTCTGCTGTGAGGACTCAGACATATTGACTGTTTTGACCTGTGTGGTCACGTTCATGTCTGAGACTTGTGTTTCTCTCTGTGTTTCTTTCGTCACATTTATGTCTGAGACTGCTTTATTCTCAGTCATATGATTGGCTGCTTTATTCTCAGTCATATGATTGCCTGCTTTATTCTCAGTTATATGATTGGCTGATTTATTCACACTCATCTGATTGGATGCTTTATTCTCACTCATGTGATTGGCTGATTTATTTACAATCATCTGATTGGCTGCTTTATTCTCAGTCATGTGATTGGCTGATTTATTCACAGTCCTCTGATTGGCTGCTTTAATCTCTGTCATCTGATTAATTGATGTATTATCGGTCATCTGATTGGTCAGGTTTTTCTTCTTTATGATCATGTGCTTAGGAGGGGGTTGCATTTTCTGTTTTACACACTGTGTCTGTTCTTTAACTTCAGTCTGTTCTTTTACATGTTCCTGCTGTGAGTCCTCCAAAATATGTACTGTTTGGACCTGTGTTGTCATAGAGTGTTCCTCTTGGGTGAGGGTCTTGCTGCTCTTCACTGACTTGTTCTCGGTGTACGTCTCAGTGTGCTTTTGTGTGGCGTCCTGTAATTTACTGCTCTGACTCTGAGACAGGTTTTTCACAGCAGGGGCTAGATTGACTGTGACGTTCTCATTCTTAGCCACATCTGAGTATTCATGGTCCATCACTTGCTGTGTGGGTAATGGATTTTTCACATGAGCTCTAGGAGCTTTCCTGGGAGGATACTTTCGTACTTTCCGATTTGAATATTCTTTTCTCTGCATCAGATTCTTTATGGCTCCTTTAACATCTCCCTTTATCACCTCCTCCTTCTCCATCTGTGATTGCTCCTCATCCTGGTCCTGCCCCTGCCCTTCGTAGAGGCATTTTATGGAGGTCTTCACATCTCCCTCAGTGCTTCCCCTGCGTTGCATTCGGGGGGATGTGGATGGTTCTAGTAACAGCTGTATTGTGCCTCTCACGTCCCCCTGTTCACTCACTTGGTGCTGGTAAAGCTTTTTCTCACTCGAGGCCTCATGCAAACCCTTCAGCGCAGTATGAATGTCTCCCTTTACAATCTCCTCCTTTTCCATCTCTTTCACTGCCTGCTTAGCCTCTTCTAGTGATTTCAAGGTGCCTTTGATATCGCCGGGCACTAAATCCTCAACAATTACCTCAGTCTTGGTGGTCGACGATTTCTCTAATGATTGGAGGGCTCCTCGGATATCACCTCGGACAATTTCTGGCTTTTCCATTTCCTTGGCTTGGTTTTGAGCCTCCTCCAAAGACCTCAGAGTGGTGTGCAGGTCCCCTTTCACCACTTCCTCTTTCTCTATCACGACTCTCTTGCTAATAGTTTTGGTCAGTGAGTCCAGGGCTGCCCTCAGATCTCCCTTGACAATTTCCTCTTTCTGCAGGTTGTCCAGCAAGAGAGCAGGTTCCATCATGAACACCTTCACTGTGTTGTTGACATCACCAGGGACAATATCGTCCTCAGCTACTGTGCGTTCAATCTGCTGTTGATTCTTCCTTAGTGTCATTTTGGTTTCCATAACGTCGCCGCCAATGATACGTTCCTTCTGCGCCTGTTCTTGTTCCTCATTAGGTTCAAACTGGAGTTGTTTGAGGTAATCCAGTGCCCCAGATTCAATACAGGTGGAGTAAAAGCTAACGTTACCCCTCTCCGTGTCTTCCACCCTTATCCTTTTAGATTCCTCTGACCCTGGGTTGGACAAGAGACTGTGAAGGGTCCTACTGACATTGCCTTTGATGATATCCTCCTTCTCAATGCCACCACCGTCTTCCTTATTGAGGAGGGAGTATATAGTCATTCGCACATCTCCCTTTTCATCTTCTTGAATCAGAATTCCACGTTTTGAGGAGCCCTCCTCCTTCAGTAGGTTGTTGATGGCCTCTTGAATGTCGCCTCTGAGGATTTCCTCCTTCTCAACATTGAATCCCTTTTCTTGGTTGAATAGCTGTTTTACTGTTGTGTTGATGTTGCCTCTCTCGTCCTGGTCTATGACTATCCCTGTCTCTGTCATTTCTCGTCTGTTTAGGAGGTTCATCATGATGTTGTTCAGATCCCCTCTGATCACCTCCTCCTTCTGGATTTCTGGAGCATCTTGGTTCAAGAGTCTGTATTTTGCCATTCTGACATCTCCTATCTCATCCGTCTCAATGAGAATCCCTTGTGAGTCAACCATTTTCTGACAATACAGCTCTTCAAGGGTCTCTTTGATGCTCTTCCCCATTATTTCAGTTCTTTCTACACTGTTCTCATTAAATTTGGTTAAAGGAGTGGTTTCAAAAAGCCATGTTGTTGTCTTTACATCTGCTTGTGGGATCTCCTCCCGGGTGACAACAGTCTCTGTTCCGTCTGACTCTTTAATGCTGTCAAGCGGCTGTTTTTCAAAGAGCCACACAGACTGTTTGACATCTCCTTTCATCACTTCTTCTTTTGTCACGGTCTCCATTTCATCATATTCTGAGCTCTCTCCACGGATCTTATCGATGCTGTGTGTTTCAAACATCCACGAGGCTGTCCTGACGTCCCCTTTTTGGATCTCACTCACGCTAACCGTTCTAACATACTTCTCGGACAGTTCATCTGTCTCAAAAAGGTGTTTGTTTGTCTTCACATCACCACCCTGGATATCTTCAACTGTTTTAGTCAACACTTTCATGTCCTCAGCGATTTCATCAAGAGGTTGTGTTTCGAACCTCCACCTGGCCGTGCTGACATCACCTTTCTGGACGTCCTCCTCAGTGACAGATTTGATGACATAGACGTTGTCTGTGTCCCTTATTGAATCCAGAGGTTTTGTTTCAAATAACCACCGGGCCCCCACCACATCTCCGCTCATGATTTCTTCCTTTGTCATAGTGGTAACTTCATGGTAGTGGCCCTCTTTGTCACAGATTGCATACAGTGGCTGATTTTCAAACATCATGGTGTAGCTTTTCACATCCCCTTTCTCTATATCGTCCCTGATGATGCTCTGGAGTTTTGACATCTCAGTCTCGGAGGACTCCTCTTGGATTTTATCGAGAGAGTAAGTCTCGAAAACGAAGCGTCCTTGACCAACGTTTCCTCCCAGCACATCGGTTACAGTGCGAGTGTCCTTGGCTCCCTCTGTAACCTCACAGATAGTGTCTATAGGTTGGTTTTCAAAAAGCCACATGTTGTTCACCACATTTCCTTTCTGAATTTCCTCCGCCGTAAGGGTCTTCAGCTTGTGCATCGTTTCAGCTGAGGTTGAGGTCATGATGTCTGAAGACCTATTCTGGAAGAGAAACTTCATCCTAGACACATCTCCAGACTGGACATCAATCTTAGTCACTCTCCTGAAGGCACCACTCTCCTCCCCTGTGAGGTTCTCCAGGTTCTCTGTCTCAAAGAGGAAGCGAGCGTGATGCACATCTTTGCCTTGGACGTCCTCTTGTTTGACAGTGCAGGTTTTGAGAACGGTCTCTGATTCGGACTCGGAATGGTCACAGATGTTATCGAGGTTCTGAGTCTCAAAGAGCCATGTGCATGTTTTGACGTCCCCTTTGTTGACCTCCTCAACCTCAGTCTCATTCCTCACCTTATCTGCTTTCTCATACAGATTATCCATTGGTTGAGTCTCGAACAGCCACCTGCAGGTTTTCACATCACCCTTCTCAATTTCAACACTCTCCTTTGTCTTAGTTTCATCTTCTTCAGTGTTGCTAAAATGTTTAATACCATCGAGGGGTTGAGTTTCAAATAACCACTTGGCTGTCTTGACATCGCCCGATTCAATCTCCTCCTTTGATATACCTTTTATAATCTGGAATTTATTGATACTTTCCTCAAACTCATCGATAAGACGTGTTTCAAACATCCACCTGCAGCTGCGAACATCTCCTTTTACTATCTCCTCACGTCGCACGGTTTTCACCTCGTGGTAGTGTCCCTCGCTGTCTTGCATGGCATACATCGGGGTGGATTCAAAAAGAACTTTGTTTGATTTCACAGACCCACTGGTAACACCTTCAACTTGGATTCTCTGTGCCCCCTCACATCTGCTTAAATCCAAGGTTTCAAATCTTTCCTTGTGATTTGTGACGTCGCCCTTATCAAGTTCTTCAAGGTTTATAGTGCGTGTCATTTCCTTCTTCTCCTCCCTTATGTTTTCAAGTGGTTGACTTTCAAAAACCCACTTCTGATGTCTAACATCACCCTTCTCCTCCTCGGACGCAACCATCTTCTGAAGTTTCCCTACTTCAGCCAGATCCTTCAGGTTCTCTATTGGCACTGTCTCAAACAGATGTTTTGCTGATCGCACATCACCTCCTACAATCTCCTCTGAGGGTAAAGGTCTGGCATTGGCGTTGTCTTTCAGAGTATCCATCTGCTGTGTCTCGAAAACCAAGCAGTGCTTCCGCACATCTGCTCCAATAATCTCCTCCTTTTGCCTGATGCTTTGCCATTCCTCGTCTTTAATGGAGTCCAGTGTCTTTGTCTCGAACAGCCACCTCCCCCGGTTCACGCCTCCCTGGGAGTTGTCCTCCATGGAGACCCCACAGATCAGCTTCATCTTGGCAGGGTCTTTGTTGATCATGTCCAGAGGCTGGGTCTCAAAGAGCCAGCGGGAGGTCTTCACGTCTCCTTTCTCCATCTCTTCCCTGCGGATGGCGGTGATCTCCAGTATATTTCCAGAGTCGCCCCTGATGACACACATGGGCTGGGTCTCAAACATCCGCGTGGTTGTCTTCACTTCCCCTTTGATCTCCTCAAGCTCTGACTTCAGGTTCAAGAAGTGGCTCTCCTCAATGGTCTCTGTGTGGCTGAGGGAATCCAAGTGTTGCGTTTCAAACAGATACCTGGCCGTTTTCACATCACCTCCTGTAATATCTTTAGTGAAGACAACCTCCAAGGCTTGCTCATCCCCCTGGTAGAATTTATTCAGACAATCCAGTGGCTGGGTCTCGAAAAGATAGGTGGCTGTTCGTACATCTCCTCTCGCTAGCTCGGTCAATTTCCCTGTCTGTACGGTGGAGTCTGGGGTGTCTGCACGCAGCGCATCCATGGGCTGGGTCTCAAACATCCAGGCTGTGTATTTGACATCACTTCCTGCAATGATTTCCTGCTCAGCAATGTTCTTCACTTCATCATCCTCATCTGGGGTGTCATCTTTAATTGTATCCAGCGGCTTATTCTCAAACATCCAGCGCATGGACTGCACCTCCCCTTTAAGGATCTCGTCCCACTCCAGGTAATCTCCCTCAGGGCTCATACATTCATCCCCACCACTGTTCTCAAACACATAGCAAGCCTGCTGGACTTCCCCGGTCATCTCATCTTCACTATCCAGCTGTGACTGCTCGATCTCCGTGATGTCGGTGAAGTAATCCTTCTCCATGGTCCTCCGAACCTCTGGGTGCATGTGCTTGTACAGGCGCTTCAGCTCATTGAGGTTCCTCTGCTTGGAGTACTGCTCCTTGTTGAATATGTATCTCTGTTGGCCAGGCTGCTCCTGAGGCGGGAGAGAGTCACAGCACTCGGGGACCTCCTGGGGCAGTAGTTCAGTGGGTGGAGGAGGGAAGTGCTCCATGGTCTCATAATCCATGGATGAGGCTGAGGCAGCGGTAGAGGAAGAGACAGCCCCTGTCCTGATATTGGATGAGGCTGAGGCAGCGGTAGAGGAAGAGACAGCCCCTGTCCTGATATTGGATGAGGCTGAGGCAGCGGTAGAGGAAGAGACAGCCCCTGTCCTGGTATTGGATGAGGCTGAGGCAGTGGTAGATGAAGAGACAACCCCTGTCCTCATATTGGATGAGGCTAAGGCAGGGGTAGAGGAAGAGACAGCCCCTGTCCTGGTATTGGATGAGGCTGAGGCAGTGGTAGATGAAGAGACAACCCCTGTCCTCATAGTGGATGAGGTTTCATAGCTCGTTGCTGCTGAAGCCCTGGACGACTGTTTCACAGTGGACAAACTTTCATAGATAGCTGCTGCTGAGGAGGACTGGTTTCCCGGTGCCCATTGAAACTGGTTATAATCCAGATCAATCTATGGTTTTATGATTGATGGAAAGAAGGACAGTGGTAGTTGCAGTCAGAATATGAAGTGATAGAGAAATGGAAAAGAGGACAGTATAGCAGAATAACCCATAGAGTAGATTTAAGCAGATAATGACATCTCTGAATATGTTTTGTTTTTACACAAAATAATAACAACAATCATAAGTTTGTGCTTTTTAAGCTCATCCCATTCTCACGTCATCCAATATACTCAGTACTCACTACCCTGAAAGTGAATTCCCCTGCTTTGATGTTGATATCATGGCATGGTCTATAGACACACTATAATGGCCACGTAGATAAACAGACTGCATCATTACCTTGATTTGCTTGCCCGGCGTGGCCTGTTCGATCGTCTTCTCATACTGCTGCTTCAAAGCCTGAGTGGAGACCTTTGGTAAGTCCTCTCCTCCTATGACCTTAACTGAAATAGAAACAGGAAGCAGTTGTCTCATTAAACGAGTCTCAGTTTGAAGCCCAGTTAGTTTGGAGGAAACTAAAATTGTGTCTTTAAAACCTACCATTTCCAATTCCGAAAGTGGCATCGATTACCTTATTCCCAGTTGCAATATTTTTTTTACCTTCCTATGCCTTGATTTAATTTGCAGCCATGCACTGAATTTCTGATAGAAAATCATCTGCAACACAATTAAATTCGGCACCTCATCTGTAATTTTGGCTTGGAGAATAATCCTTTTCAAAAGTCATTACTATACAGCATATAGGCTGTGATCAAAAAAGCCCAAAATTCAAATATGAATAGTATTATAAGCTACCTGTTTCATCATAATGGTTTTCATAACTGGAGGCCATGTTGCTTTGTTGAACTCTTTGATCATGAGTCACCTGTAGTGAGATGGAGGCAAGTGGTGAGCACAATAGGCAATTCTTCAAATTGATTTCCTTCACACACAGACAACAGAAAGGGTGTGTAAGTGGAATACATTCACAATGAAAACAGTATTTGTCTTACCATGTAAGGTTAATTTATATATAATTTATGCATTTATATATATTTTTACTTTACTCTGTGTTGGAAAACAAATAAAGTGACATGAGAAACAAAAAGTGTTACAATTTGTCACGCCCTGGCCATAGAGAGGTTTTTATTCTCTATTTTGGTTAGGCCAGGGTGTGACTAGGGTGGGCATTCTATGTTCATGTTTCTATGTTTTCTATTTCTTTGTGTTTGGCCAGGTATGGTTCTCAATCAGGGACAGCTGTCTATCGTTGTCTCTGATTGGGAATCATACTTAGATAGCTCCCCCCCCTTCAGTGTGGGATCTTGTTATTTTGTTTGTGTGCAGGTAGTTGGCACAACGAAGCTGTTCGGTCGTTGTATTCTTTGTTTTGTTTTCCCTAAAAGTGTCACTTCATTATTCAATTATGTGGAACTCAAAGAACACTGGTCTCATCCTTTCGACGACACCCGTTGCACAATTATTAACGTACACTTAATTATAGATGTTGGGGCAGGTGCGGGGACAGCTGACATATTGAGTAGATGTGCACTAAAATGATGGGAAGCGGCCTAGCAGGCTCCGGGATGGGCTCAATAGGCGTTTGTGAGAAATAGGCTTAGTTTGAGACTGCACAGTTGCAGGGTTAAGGGTCCAACTGAATATAAAGACTAATTTAAAAAAATATATATATATATATATATATGAGAGAAAAGTTGAGTACTGATCTGAATTCATTGGTAAATACCAGGTAAGTAATGTATTGTAATAAAGCATGAGTGTATAATACCTCCTGGTCATGGAAATAGGCCACTTGCTGAGTGGTGGGAATGACCTCTCTGACACTGCTCCTCACTGTCACCTCCTGTGAGCTGGACACCTCCTGTCAGAAAGACCACACACAGACCGTTCACACACTCGGCCTACATATTTATGATTCACAAACACAAATGTCTCCAGGTGCCGGTGGGTGTGGTTTACGCCGGTTCTGCTTTACATGGGTACTTTAGATGAGGGTGGCATACAGTATTTTGTCACAAACCCGCTCGACTGGCGTCTGTTCCTGTCGCAAGCAACACACTCGCACACAAACACTTTAACACACACACATTGTAGCTAGCAGTCACAAACACACAGCAGCATTGTGTTCCCCCTGACAGCAGACCATATTTAGCAGCAGGAGGGGAAAAATATGAATGTTCAGAGAGCAAAGCTTACTGGAAAATCCATCTGTTGTACATAATACATTATTTCCTGTCAATTGCAGAGCTCTCCCCGTGAGAATAGTAATGCCAGAATTTTATTAGACAGTAACTTAAGGAGAGAGTGAGTGACAAATAGAGAGAGGTGGAAAATCTCTGAAGTAAAATGAAAATACACCAAATGCATCTCAAATAGGTTTTTAGAAATGGAATTGGACTTTCTTTCCCTGGCATTGTACCTCGGCCGTCATTGAAAATAAGAATTTGTTCTTAACTGACTTGCCTAGTTAAATGAAGGTTAAATCAAATAAATGTTTTTAAAAATGTAGAGCGTAGAAGCATACATGTCAGAATAGTACTGGCTCCCTGAGACCAGGTCTGGTATAACATATGTTGTTGCTGTACAACTTGCCATACAGCAAAACAAACAGCATGTGGACCCATTACCTGAGCCGCAGAGACGTAAAAAGGCTCTTGACACATCAGTAACAACAACACAACAAAACCCACTGCTCCACATCTGCCCACAGCCCCAGTGCAATATGAATAAATAAGAATGAAGGATTTCTATGTATGGCTTATGCCTTGCCTGTTTAGTTGCCAGTACCTGCACGGATTTCTTTTCTACGTAGACCTGAGTAATGCTGGTCTGGGACTGGGAGGATGAGGCGTACTCCTGGCTCTCAAACTGTTTCTTCACGCTGGCCAGACCCCCTGGCAGAGAACAGGCTTCAGACTCCTCCATAACCTATGAAGAGAAGACATAGGCATCATTCGTTCGAGTCCTCTCCATGCAAAGGGCTCTCAGAAGAGTATCTTCAGGGGTACAGTGGTAGTTAATGCAGAAGTGATTGTTCCTGGGACGTCCTGAAGGGGGCATAAGTGAGCAGCATATTCCACAGGACTGGACTACTTTCCCTAAATACAGTAGGGAGTTATGACTTGGACCTCATGACGTTTGCAAGAGAAGGATGTCCCCAGTCTCCCTACACGATTGGAGATCCCAAACATCTGTGACACCAAGTCAAATCAAACTAACTAGTACAACACGGCATAACAGTATCAAGCTATGTTTTAGTGGCGTATGCAGACAGCTGTAAAGGTATGGATGGATAATTCTGGTCCAGATTCTGTCTGTTACCCCTCATAGTGTGCAGTAACCCGACAGCCCAGCCTCCCACCGCCAGCTGTCAGCAGCTTCCCCATGGGCCGTGACACTGGGATCAACGGAGGTCACCGCAGTGGCACCGACAAATGACACTGATGGCCTCAATGCAAATCAACATTGGTATCATTATTCAGTACTGAATGTAAAAGTAAATGATACATGATGAATGTTGATATCCCACTACATGTCTTCAGAATTGTACACGTTACTGTGTGGACAGAGGTTCCTGGAATATGTGGTTGCTGGAAGATCTTTGTAGTATCCAGGAATATTCAACACTGGGTTTCTTTATGACAAAAGAGGAATTATTTCTATCCATGAGGCTTCTCAGTATAAAAAGGCTTAGAAATACAACAACGTCTTCCTGACGTTCCTTTCCGTTCCAATCAGATAACAGTGACCTGGGTATAGAGAAGCTGAATGGAATGCAACAGACCAGGGAAGAGAAGCCGTATAATAGTGAATAATAGTGAACCGCTGAGAATAGTAAAGGGCTAAAAGGTTGCGGCTCCGATGGCTTCAGTACACAGACTGAGTTGAATAAATGGCCTCGGCTTAATACATGCCCTCGTTTTCAATTACAGGTTGGACAAAGTGTAAGCTGCTTCCAGAAAGGTGTTTCTTTACTCTGATGAACCAGGCACGTAAAGCTCTTTTTTTGTTGTGTTTATTATTTTTTTTTTACACAGCAGATTTGCGTGGTCATGGATGTCTGTGTCGAAACCTTTTGAGAATGTGTCATATTTGGAGGTATGTGAAAATGTTCTGTTAATAATGTCCATTAAAATGGGATGCACTGGCAATTATACCACGCGCATTTCAATGTGTGTGTTTGAAGGTATAGTGTCTGTCTGCCTGTCCTGCCTGCTTATCAGCCTGTCTAGTTATTATCCTTGGAGTGTCTTTCCCTCCATCTCTCTTTACGTCCTTGTGGAAGTATCCCCTTACCGTGGCGGACGAGCTGCTGGCCTCCTTCTTGGACACGGCAGCCTGATACATGGCCATGCGTTCCTTTAGTGACACGGACTCCGGCTCCTCGCTGGTGGGCGCTCCTCCGTCTCCTTTCCTCTGACTCACCACCCCTTCCTTTTCCTCAGGACGTCCTGACCTGGTTCCACCCGCGCTGCCCGCAGCTGCAAAACGCAACAGACATGGAGTTTACTCTCCAGGACATGAGAATGCAGTTTATGCACGGAACGAGCCGAATCCGTTTGTCACGCGAATTGCCGCATTCGCTCTTACCATTGATTTACAGTGAATCTATGGTTTACCTAAAAGTCAGATCAGTTATGAGTCAACTTTTCTACTTTTCCCATTGATGTCCACCATTTTGTGGTGCCAATAGACTTATGGTCAAATAAAATAAAACATGTACAAACAGAATAGATACTTTCAAGAGATACTTGTTGAAATGACAATGGATGACATTGGAAAAGAGTTGTGCTAGCTACATCCTATTATTAAGGACAGGGCCATGATGTAACTGCGACACAGCGACAACAGTGAAAACCTCCACCAGTGGAGGCTGCTGTGGGGAGGACGGCTCATAATAATGGCTGGAACGGAGTCAATGGAATGGTACCAAACACACACGTGGTTTCCATGTAGTTTATACCATTCCATCCAGTGATTACTGTGAGCCGTCCTCCCCTCAGCAGCCTCCACTCATCTCTTCTGCCATCCAAGTTAGCTTCACTCCTCCGCCTGGCTTGTTCCAGGACCACGTCCTGTCACATGTTTCGTACATGACCCCTCTACACATAGCCATAGACATGACAATGGGGATTCACAAAGGATGTCGTCATGAAACTGAAGCGAGTCACACTCATCAATCAAACAGGACTGCTCTAACGTCACACGCACACGCACACACACACACAAATTGGACGCGCACACTGATTAGCGGTTAGTACAGTACATCCCTATAGACGTCCAATTAGTGTCAAGTATTGATTTATGGTTGACTCCGCTACGCTATAAGGCATCATTAAGCCAGTGAGATGACTCCACTGAGGATCTCTGTAGCACCCACACTGGACCTCAAGGCTTTTAGCATGTTGATTCTGCCGGGGTTATAATGCATTGAGATCAAAGAGGACACGGATGGAAATGGTAATTGTGTTGTGTAGTACACGTTGACATTCCTACGTTGTGGATTTTCTCTGCTGTTCCACATACTGGGGTGGGGATCGTAGCCAAAACAGAAGCACATGGATAGAGCACTGGTATATTTTAAGGAACTGTTCCAATGGTATCTCAGCTACTACTATTAGCGATATAAAGCTATTCTTTGCCTGGTACATACCGTGCGCATATACCCCTATGGAGACGAGCTAGTCGTCCTAATGCCTGTCAGAAAGTCCTATGAATACATGTGTTACTATCTGCCGGTTTGATTTCCTATTCCTGGAATTGACTGGTTGTCTGACCGGATGACACAAGTCAAACATGCTCCCTACTTCAAGTCTATTGAAACAGGGCCAAAGTATATAGTCGTCTCATAAACCCACATGATTTCTCACAGGAGCCAATCACTTGAATTGGCTACCATGTGATGAAAGCACGTTCCCTTAAACCACCATTTTTAGATCCTCCTGCTATGGCGGGCGTGTCAGTGTTAACCAATCACCCTGCGCTGCCGAGAGAGATAGCTAGAGGATGACACACCAGCACAGCAATGTCCCAAAATAAATGTGGGTTTTACCCGCTCTTGACTATAAATACAGGTCAGATACCCTACACCTGAGATCACCTGAAACCCGACACTCGTTTAACACAGCGAACGTGGGATAATGTCCTCATTTATCACTGGGGATAGGTGCGTACCACACATAAGGCTAAATTAATCGTTAGAACCTTCGTAGGAGCATCGTTAAATCTCAGAGCTGTTTCCCAAAACCATTATTAATGTTGGACTTGAAAATGTTTGTAATCTAACGCCTGCCTCGGACCACTCGTAGAACAGCAAAGTGCATTGTTAAAAGAGTTTTTTTTGCGTTCCCGCATCACTTTATACAGAGCAGATCTCCGGTAATTAGAATAAGCCACCTTAATATTTGTAGCCGTAGGTGGTAATATCTCTAGGAGCTGATCCGCCGTCAGTTTTGTGAACTAATTCTAATGTTAAGGAAAGATTTTAATGTAGAAAGCTGATCCGAGAGCAGCGCTCCCTTTCTTTTGATCCTATCAGTATTGGCACATGCCCTAACGACGCACTTAGTGACCGTTCTCTCTGCGTGGTGTTTTGGGAAACATGTGTTACATCTTCGGACCGTGTAGGAAAGATGCATACTTTAAACAATCCTAATCCTAAATTACAATGCTATCGGGAAACTGGGCCCTGGGCTGTCAGTAAGACAGAAAGACACAAACGTTCTGATGCCATAAAAACGCGGACTAAACCAAGCTCCAGTAGAGTCGCAAAATGTATCCTCCTTTTTTTGTATCCCAGTAAGAGAAAGAGGGGATGAAGGGAAGGAGAGAGAGAGAGAGGTCATACACAAGGACATCTCAAAAGAGCAACATTTCTCCAGAAGCCTAAAAGCTTTTTCCTCTACATCACTGGCGCGTTCCTCTGTTTAATTAGCGATATCAACCAATTTCAATGATTATAACGTTTACAAATGGCTTACTGGGTAAAATGCCATAAACTTCCAGCAGATTACCATCTGTTTGCGTTTCGACATTGCTATCTTAAAAGCAGAGGTGCTTTCACTCATTTTATTTTCCTATATGAATTCCCCTTCCATGGAAGGCCACCTACTGTAAGATTAGTCAGCAGAGTGTTTTCACCAACTCCACATGGCAGGGATGGGTGGCTCTTGTTCTCTTCCTTGAGTGTTAAGTCTTAATCTCTGATATGCGGGGCAGCGGTGGCTTCATCTGGCTCTAGGGATAGGAGGGGGAGGTTGAGGCGGCGGGTGGCTGGCTGGCTGAAGGTGGCGGGTGGGCGTCAGGAAAAGTCTATGTGGGAGACAGTATGTGTGGGTATGCATGGCTCAGTGGCTATATTGAGCTGAGCCAGGGCCGCAAATGGATCAAAGAGACCACTGGATCAGCCTCAAGCACTTGGTCACAATGTTTCTACTGAGTACGCTCACAGTCGGAGAGCATTCCAGGCAAAATAACTAAGTCATATCAGATTGGAAAAACCAAGCTGACTTCATGCATACTTAACAATCCCACATCCTCGTGGAATCATGCTTCCTTTCGCAATTTTACATTTGATTAATTTAGCAGACGCTCTTATCCAGAGCGTCAACTAGGGTCAAGTGCCTTGCTTAAAGGCACATCAACAGATCCCTCACCTAGATACCTCGGGGATTTGAACCATCGACACCTCGGTCACCAGCACAATCAGCTTGATCTGACAACTCTATACTTCTTGAACACGTTTAGAAGACTCTTGCTGTAATTCCAGGCCTGTTTTACATGGTAAAACAACCTAGTTGTACACTACACGCAACCAAAAGCTGTATAAAGCTGAAACGGCAATCTACTGTCAACACAGTCAATTCACCATTCAGCCTCTCATTCATCCAGTACATATAGTATCTCTCTCCACGTATCTCTAAGTGTCTTTGTGTTCTCACTCAAATCAATCACGTGACAATGAATGTCAGTCCACCTTTACATGCAGAGTATTGTAACACACTGAAAGGCTATGAAGGTTGTAAAGACTGGCTTACTTACTGTAGTGCTCTCTATGCCTTTAGCACGACCGTGTACCTCGACAATACAATCCCTCAGATAATGTTGAAGAGCCTTGAAATCCCCTGGGAGCCAGCAGCAGGGTCCTTTTGCCCAGCCGTTACCAGAGGAAAAAAAAAAACCTGGGAGGTGATTTAATGAGGGTTGGAGACCGGCTCCAGCAGTGTGCGATCAGCTCAGCTCTGTGGGGCCTAGTGGACAGTGACAGCTGATTTTATTTTAGATGCCCCCCCCTTCCTAAAAGACAGAGCTCAGGAGGGGTAGGGGGGCTTTTTTTAGATGAGGTACCCTACATGCCTTTTACCTTAAGTCACACGGACCTAACGGAACAGACGTCCTGCACTGAGACCTCGAAACCAGACCCGCATCCCTAATTTCTCCGAGAGGGGGGGGGGGAAAGACGAAGGGGTGGGGGCTAATCAACCCAATGAGAGGACCAACTCAAATAACCTCATACAGGTCCCCAAATCCAGAAATATTGACAATGATGATTCACCATTCTTTTAATATCTTTGATGATGAAATGTGGGAAACCACCCTAGGCTCCCTTTTAAGAGCCACAGACAGCAGGACTTTTTACATGCCAGAAATGAAAGGTAGAAAGTGAAGGGGACTGAGTAGAGGGCAGATACCTGAGGTTCAGGGATCTCCCTTGGCTGCCCGGGCCCAGATGGGGAACAGGGATACCAGATGGGCAGGAGTCCCCTCTGAGACCACAACAGAGCCGCCTGTCATAGCTCGCCCTGATCATGGCATTTACAACAATCCCTCTCATATCTTAGTGTGTGTGTGTGTGTGTGTTTGTTTGTGGTACCGGGCCTCTCTAAGTAACTGCCATCGAAGCTCCCTCCCCTTAAGTTACTGCCCAGCCTTTCTGAACTGCCTGGATGAACAGCACCTTATCACCTGAAGATGGAAGAACATCGCCCAAGACCTGCCAGATCTCTACATTCGTTTTGTTTGTTTTTACAGCGTGTTTGAGATTCTCTTTGTAATGAAAAGCGCTATATAAAATACATCTATTACTATTATTATTATTATTAAAGACACATGTGTTCTGGGAATCATTGAAAACATCTCCAGGAACAGTTACATAAGTGCATGCCTTAAAGTTTGAGTCCATAGTTGCTAGATCCATTTTAGGACTTAATGATTCCCATTGGTTCCTGATGAATATCTTATAAATGCCTCATGAGCTTATTTTCAACTGTCACACTCCATCAGAACTCAAAATAGCTTGCTTCACTCTAATGTTTAGAAAACAACATAAATGTGAACAAACACTAGAGATTCAAAACATGGTTAAATCGAAATATTTGATATCATGAATTTGAGTGGTTACATTTCTCCAGACCCATCACTTAGCTTGTTAGCTAAACAGGGGCGGGGAGTGTGTTTTGTTATTGTTTCAATTAAGGACTCTATCTTAAGAACACACGTACATTTGGTGACTGGAAACTTGGCCCTTTACGTGACATACAAGAAGTATCATTCAATAATTCATCATTGAACTGACATCATGTCGCAGTTAAAAGGCAATTCCGCCACTTTTCAACCTCATATTCGTCATCTCCAGCACCAAACCAGTGTTTAAATATAGTGGGGTCCAAAATGATTGACACCCTTGATAAAGATGAGCAATAATGACTGTATAAAATAAATCATTCAAATAACTGAGCTATAGGGTGTGCTCTAAAAAATGAAGGTTGAAGTCAAAATGATTGACACCATTGAAGAGTCTTTTCAATAAATTCAAAGGTGTAGTATTTGGTTCCGTGTTCCTAGCACGCAATGACTCTACAAACCCGTTGGACGCATTTGCATTTAGTTTTGGTTGCTTTTCAGATTATTTTGTGTCTAATAGAAATGCATGGTAAATAATGTATTGTTTCATTTTGAAGTCCCTTTTATTGTAAATACGAATATAATATGTTTCTAAACACGACTGCATTAATGTGGATGCTACAATGATTACAGATAATCCTGAATGAATGATTACTAATGATGAGTGAGACAGTTACAGAGTGTCAAAGGTCATACCCCCAAGACATGCTAACCTTCGCTGTTATTGGTAATGGCGAAGAGGTTAGCATGTCTTGGGGATATGGTCTTTGACCCTCTATAACGTTCTCACTAACCTGCAGAAAGAGAAAGGGAGACGGCATGAAAGAGGAGAGTAAACTTTGCCCCACAAGAGATACCCCCCCCCCCTTAAGCCATTGACCTTGTGAGAGTAGCTTCACCACGCTAACTTCTCTCATTCGGGCCATTTATAAAAGACTGATTAGCATTAGCTCGCTCAAGGCACCAATGTGCAGACCCTGATGTATCTTGACATTCTACCCAGGGTACTCCTGGTTCTGTTCAGGAAACCTCCAGGTATTGTATAGTTAAATTCAAAAAGATAGCAGTGATTGTTGTTTTCTGCCCTGCAGTGTGTACCATAGGAGGCTATTGGGAGGAGCTATAGGAGGACGGGCTCATTGTAATGGCTGGAATGGAATTAAAGGAACAGTATCAAACACATGGAAAACACATGCTTGACTCCATTCCATAAATTCCATTCCAGTCATTACAATGATCCCTTCCTTCTATAGCTCCTCCCACCAGCCTCCTCTGGTACAAAATGTACCCCCAGAGTCAGACATAGCAGTGCATCAACTAAAGAAAAGCCTGCTTATCTCTGCTGTAGGAACCTGTTCCGTGCTGATAATCCCTCTGAAATTGCACATGGATTTCCTGTTCCTGGAGTGTAAACAAATTCGCCCAGAATATCTGATGTCATAGACAACATCCCCTGGCACTTTATCAGCTAGCTAAGGCCTGTAGTCCTTCAAAGGGTCAATAATGAACGCATTTCACAAATTCTGTAAACTTTTTTTGATAAATCATAGTAGATGTGTATGCAAATTCTCTGACAAGGCTTATTTTCAGGTCACTGTTTAGACAATAGATAATCACAGTTTATTGTGTGTGCTGCCTGTCTAGGTAGAGACTGTTGTCCCTCAAAGCACCCTAGCCCTCTGGTTCTGTTTGAGTATTGTGCTTAATGGAAGTTAATGGGAGGAAGTTCACTTTTGCCATTCAGAGAAGCCCTAAGAGAAACACTGTGGATCGTTACGTGTCAATCTGAGTGACTGCAGCTTCGATTTTCCTGAGGCTAAAATCTCCTCCAATAACCTTCATGGGTAAAATCCCCCGAATAAATTGCCTCGTTTAACACAAATTAAGTGGTGCTTCTCTCAATGAAGCGTATCCCCTGATATTATAAAATAATATCACTACAATCACTACAACTGTGAATATGACATCCCATTTAAAAAATATTGTGTTGTTTGGACCCACAGGTGTGGGCTATATGAACCAGACCCAGAATCCACTGGGATATACAAAAGGGAGATATTGTAACCAAGGTTGTTTATTTAAAAGACAAAAGCTTGCTGGTTCGGAGGTGAGGTGAGTGCTTGTTTAAAGCACAAATTGCAGTGTGTCGTTCACAGGTCTTTATTTAACACGGTGGCTTTGGACAAACAGCTCCTTTACCTCCTCTGTCACTCACTGTGAGCTGGAAATCACATGATGCTGTCACTGACATGACACTGTCAATCGGTCAGCTCTCACAAACCCTCATCACTCACACCAACACCGGTCCGCAAAGGCCACAGTGTCTTCCAACTTTAGCTACCACAGTGATTTAGGGCTGGTTAACTTCACTAGGGTAGGTGGCAGCATTCGGAATTTTGGATGAAAAGTGTGCCCAAATTAAACTGCCTGCTACTCAGGCCCAAAAGCTAGGATATGCATATAATTAGTAATTTGGATAGAAAACACTCCAAAGTTTCCAAAACTGTTAAAATAATGTCTGTGAGTATAACAGAACTGATATGGCCGGTGAAAACCCGAGGAAAATCCAACCAGGAAGTACTATTATTTTGAAAGGCTGTTTTTCCATTGAAAGCCTATCCAACATACAAAGACTTAGGACCCAGTTCACGAGTTCTATGGCTTCTTCTACATGTGGCCAGTCTTTAGGCATTGTTTCAGGCTTTTACTCTGAAAAATGAGGGAGATACAGCACTTTAAATCAGTGGCCAGTGGAAATTTCCAGCCACGAGTCCTGCGCCTGATCGGGAATGCGCGTTTCTTGTTTCCCCATTTCTATTGACGAAGCTTTTGTCCGGTTGAAATATTATTGATTTTTAAAATAAAACATTTACCCCCTTTTCTCCCCAATTTTCGTGGTATCCAATTGTTAGTTGACTAGTTAGTAAATGACTTAAATGTAAATGTAATGTTAGTAATTACTATATTGTCTCATCGCTACAACTCCCATACGGGCTCTGGAGAGACGAAGGTCAAAAACCATGCGTCCTCCAAAAGCGCGCATCCAACCCGGAAGCCAGCCACACCAATGTGTCGGAGGAAACACTGTGCACCTGGCTGCCTTGGTTAGCGTGCACTGCGCCCGTTCCGCCACAGGAGTCGCTGGTGCGCAATGAGACAAGGATATCCCTACTGGCCAAACCCTCCCTAACCCGGACGACGCTAGGCCAATTGTGCATCGCCCCACGGACCTCTCAGTCGCGGCCGGCTGCGACAGAGCCTGGGCGCGAACCCAGAGTCTCTGGTGGCACAGCTAGTGTTGCGATGCAGTGCCCTAAACCACTGCTCCACCCGGGAGGTCGGAGGATTGATTTTAAACATCGTTTGGCATGTTTCTACTAACTTTTATTGTACTTTTTAAAACATTTCGCCTGGACTTCGCCTGGAATGCACCTTGAGCATTCGGATTACTGGACAAAAAACTCGAACAAAAAGGAGGTTTTTGGTCATAAAGAGGGACATTATCGAACAGAACAAACATTTATTGTCTAACATGGAGACCTGGGAGTGCCACCAGATGAAGATCATCAAAGGTAAGTGATTAATTTGAATGCTATTTCTGACTTTTGTGACACCTCTCCTTGGTAGGAAAATGGCTGTATATTTTTCTGTGGCTAGGTGCAGACCTAAAATAATCGCAAAGTGTGCTTTCGCCGTAAAGCATCTTTGAAATCTGACACAGCGGTTGCATTAAGGAGAAGTTTATCTTTATTTGTATGTTTAACACTTGTATCGTTTATCAATGTTTATGATGAATATTTCTGTAATTTGATGTGGCTCTCTGCACTTCACCAGATGTTTGTTTGAGACAATGCATTTCTGAACATAACGCGCCGATGTAAACTGAGATTTTGGGATATAAATATGAACTTTATCGAACAAAACATACATGTATTGTGTAACATGAAGTCCTATGAGTGCCATCTGATGAAGATCATCAAAGGTTAGTGATTAATTTAATTGCTATTTCTGACTCTTGCAAGCCCTCTCCTTGGCTGGAAAATGGCTGTATGGTTTTCTGTGACTAGGTGCTGACCTAACATAATCACATGGTGTGCTTTCGCAGTAAAGCCTTTTTGATATCAGACACTGTGGTTGGATTTACAAGAAGTTTATCTTTAAAATGGTGTATAATACTTTTATGTTTGAGGAATTTTATGGGATTTCTGTTGTTTTGAATTTGGCGCCCTGCAATGTCACTGACTGTTGTCGAGGTGAGACGCTAGCGTCCACCTGGTACCAGAGAGGTAAACCATTTCACATGACCGACGTGACATTTGAGAACAAATAAAATAATCTGGAAATTCAACTGCTGTATATAGGTTGTTACTTAAACCACAACAACAACTAGGAGTAATGACGTGTGTGTGTGTGGGAGTGTGTGTGTGTGTGAGTGAGTGAGTGAAACACACAGTGAGCTTTCAACATGTCCATCATTCCACTGAGCCTTTCCCCACCCACTGTCTCTCTCTCGCTTTCCCTCCCTCCCTCCCTCCCTCCCTCCCTCTATTTGAGAACAAATAAAATAATCTGGAAATTCAACTGCTGTATATAGGTTGTTACTTAAACCACAACAACAACTAGGAGTAATGACGTGTGTGTGTGTGGGAGTGTGTGTGTGTGTGTGTGTGTGAGTGAGTGAGTGAGTGAGTGAGTGAGTGAGTGAGAGTGAGTGAGTGAGTGAAACACACAGTGAGCTTTCAACATGTCCATCATTCCACTGAGCCTTTCCCCACCCACTGTCTCTCTCTCGCTTTCCCTCCCTCCTCCCTCCCTCCCTCCCTCCCCCTCCCTCCCTCCCCCATTCCCTCCCACATTCACACACACACACAGAAGCACCTCAACATGACCCCAATGTCACACACTCAAGCATTATCTCACTCAGGTCATGTCCTCTGCCTTCACACGTGTAAATCATTTAAATGGAGTGAAACAGGGACATGTGTATTTGTGGATGATTTACCATTACAGAAACATACAACTGAGAGCCTTTTTAAATACTGCACCTTTTTGGATGGAGAATACTGCACATTCCCCACGACTACTCTGTACAGACAGTGTTATCAGTTTCAGTGGAAAAGGGAAAACCCACAATGCAGCCACTCAGCAACTTCTCCTATCACAGTAATGGAAACACTGTTTGTGTATCTAGGGTTGTTCATTTTCTACCTCGGATGGTACTCAATTCCCAGAGTTGATTTGATCCCACACAGGACAATACAGTACATTCTCAACACACAAGCTCATCTTCAGATTTCTCTCTCAAACACACGTAACCAATATCACATTCTGTAGCTACTATGTGGATTTGAAGAAATTCTTTGAAAGTTGTGAAACCTGATTTCTGATGGAATAAAAGTGCTGGAGGAGGCGGTAAGGCAGTGCATAATACTACAGTCATGGACTACTTACAGAGGCTGGGTTCTTGAGTTGAGGCCATGTTCTCACCAGGTGATGGGTCGCTCTTCTGGTCCAGCTGGTAGCTACTGGCTGGGGCTCTTCTAGATGTGCTGGACTGTACGGCTCTCACTTCCTGGTTAGGGAAAGAGAGGGAGGGAGGAAGGGAGAGAGAGGAGGGGGAGGTGAGTGTATTATCAGAGGAAGCACCTGTGCTTTCCCAGAAGGGGGTGGAGATTGAGGTACAGGTCATAGCTCAATATGCACACACATACACATGACCATACACACACACGCACGCACACACACACACACACACACACAAACACACACATAGTACCAGTCTGAAAAATGATCCACCCAGTGAGTGTTAGGTGTCATTGAACCCCTGGACACCAGTGGAACATTATCGATGGTAGCGAGGATGTCTGTGTCTGTTGACTGGATGGCAAACAAACCTCTGAACTTACAGGGCAAACACTGACGACCTTGACTGGAATGTGCAAAACAGGCATCGACTGGAAAGTTACAGCAAACAAAACACTCCAGTGAATTTTAATTGGCAAACTCTTAGTGTGTGTAGCAGCTTAAGGCTACACCCTTCAATAAGAACTGTAGGTTACACAACTACTGTGTTAGACAAAATGCAATGTTATAATGCCAAACGTTGTTAGTGGCATATCCTCGAGGCATATAATCTTGTGTTTCCTGAAGTGTTTTTTTTTGTTGGTCAAATGTAGAAACTAGTAGACAAAGCACGCCTCGTTTTCTTGCAAATCAGTACTGTCTGGAACAAACACACCTGTGTGTTGTTTTCCAAGAACTATTTGCAAATCAAATGTGTTTCCTGTGGTATTTAATCTACAGCTTCCCAGCGGGACCTGGGGAAGAGTGACAACAAGGAAACAACAACACATGGACACAACAGACTATGCTCCCAAACACCTGCCACAACCAGAGAAACGCACCCGAGACAAATCTAGGACAGACACACACAAAGACACCATGAATTTGAAGGGCATGTCCATGAGAGGAACAGCTTGTGCGGTGTGTCGAGGTCACAGGTCCCTAAACAGAGTTAACCTGTGGTCTGGGTTCTTCGATTGACTGAATGTGGGATTTGGTCCCTCACACTTCAAGCTTTGTCAACAGCAGTACAGCAGTAGCTGAACACTCCATTCTGTAAATCTCGAACCACTCCTCTCCTCGGGAACGAGCTCTCAGCCTCCCACTGGATCGTGATACCATTTCTGTTGACGTCTCCCGTCTTTTAATAACAGTACGTCTATGGCAGCGCTTGTGTGTTGCTCCGGAGATGTTTAAAAGTGTCGTTAGCGGCAATAGAACTGATGTTTGAACAGCACTTGTGTTTGTGAAGAAGGGATTGACGGTATAGAGAGGACTGTGTGCTAATCTCGAGACGAGGGTTCCATTCAATCTAATCCACAAGGGGATTTTGGAGTTAAATCACCTGTAAATAATAATGCTCCACTGCAAACATGTTGGCACACTGAGTTTATTTCACTGTTTAAAAGAATCCAGTTGCACATTGTATCACAGCAAGCAAGTGGTGTATTCTAATTGATTTCATTGGATATGGCCCGTAGTCATGTTACCGGGCAGACTGGGCTCGATCCCCTCTATGTCTATTCAGCTCTGAGGTCAGATGTCAACAAACAGAGCAGGATGTAGAACATCTTTATCAGTGGAGTGAGCATTTACATCACATAATATAGGCAGCAATTATATGACACATTTCTATACAAAACATGTCATATCTCTACTGTGTATACATATATACCCATAAGTTCATTCAGCAGTATCCTCGTGTATTTCCTCACCTATTCCCATGAAAACAGATCAAATGTTTTCTGCTTTTCTCCGCTATCATGTCACAGCATTTCCATTTCTGAAGAGGAATGGGGTCAGAGAAGACACAGACAGGAGGCCATTTCCCAGGGATACTAGTTAGCCAGATCCTATCCTCCATATGTTCCCGTTGGCCCTGCCACAGCTTCCCCGTCAGCTTCCCCGTAAGCCTTCCCATCCAGCCTGGGGAATTACTTCCCCTTACGCTCCCCTTGACAGACTGACATCATTAATAAGGCACGTGCTTCAGGAAATCTACCAGCCTCAGAGACAATAAGCAGGAAAAATAAATTGCCCTTTTAAGGGTGTCTCAGTAATGAAATCAATGCCACCCGTCCATGACATTAATGCTGATGTGACAGCATGCACAGTAAAATGCCGGACGGACACGTGTCAGGGGAAACCATGGTGATAACATCAGTTTATTATATGGAGCTGCAGATTAGGAAGTGACATCGCGACCTGTTGTTTTCTGTCACCTGGGGGTGCACTCATACACAACCATGCCTATTAAAACCTAGTAAAGTACATCATACAGTAACTATAGGCGATCCCTCTCTCTCGCAGCGCTCTGTGTCCGCATAGAAAAGGGAGTTCTGGCTGAGATGACGGACTAGAAGGGGTTTGCTGAGGGAAATGGCAGCTCATATGTGACTGACTCACCACTTGGAGGGATGCTTTGTTTCTAATGATGCACACACAGACGCACATATACACACCACCAAGCCTGATTGCTTGGTCTAATGTTGTGAAAGCTGCCTTATTGCTTTCCTGGCACAACATGAAGTGACATGAAGATGACTCATCAGGATCCACAGTTGATAGTCAAGACAGAAACATACCAGTAGGCTGTAGGAGGCATCTGCCTTGCTGCTGGTGGAGAACATCTCATGTTTCTTCACTCGCCTTAAATCAATCCAATACTTTGTTAATCAATCCAATGTTCTGAGTTACAGCGTCACAAAACTTGCTTCACCTGAGCACGCGCACTGTACCTGAACAAGTTTGATTTCACGTTCTCCTCCTCTTTAGTGAAATAACAGCTTTAGTTTCTGGTTTGGAAGCTTTTGCTGAAACAGCAGATACTTCCTGTCTTTGAAGGTCACCCAGAAGCACTTAACAGACTCCAGAGTGTCTCATCCAAACCTTGGCAAGAGCTTCTCTTTCCATCAGAGTTGTTTGTTTGCATCCAATGCCATTAGCTCTCCTCACAGTCCAAAACGTTTGCTGTGAAAAATATTGTACAGTACAATTCTTTGTTGACTCCCCATTATTAGGAAACACAGGCCACTGAGATCCACCCACTTATATTTCAAGCACTCTCAATCCAACACAGTCACAAAAGAGTTGCAGCGAGGATAGAAAGATAGAGATGAGAGCGGGGAGAGCATGAGATAAAGGGGGATACCTAGCCAGTTTTACAACTGAATGCATTCAACTGTAAGAGATAGTGAAGATAGCTGGCAGTAGAAAGTGTCATGACGTTGACATGGGGGGTAGGTTTATGACAGTCATAAATACCTCTTCCCCCCTTTTTCCTCTCTCTACCATACTGATGTTGCATTTGCAAAACCCTTGGTTAACATAGAGATTGTGGGAACATCAGAAGGTGGGGGGAAATGAACTATATTCTGGTAATCTGACCAATTGAACATATGCGGTGGTACTTAATGAATATAATGTCAGTTCTGTTGTCATCTGAGACATTCTCATGAATGATAAGATGACATAAACTGTACAGTGGAAAGTCTGCACATCAGAGTTATCGGATTCACATGGAATTGTTGTTCAATTTAAATGTTTGAATAGGAAATTATTCGTGATGGGATGAAATGTGATTTTAGCTTCTAAAATGTGAGATTTGGGTTTTCATAAGGTAGGGCTCTGCTCAATCAGTGGCCCGCCCCTGTGAAGGGACATGGGGTATAAAACTTTTCAGACACACCCTCCTCTCCCTTCCTAT
Organism: Oncorhynchus nerka; assembly: GCF_034236695.1. Classification (NCBI taxonomy): domain Eukaryota; kingdom Metazoa; phylum Chordata; class Actinopteri; order Salmoniformes; family Salmonidae; genus Oncorhynchus; species Oncorhynchus nerka. The sequence continues at coordinate 60,830,993 of NC_088400.1, read as the reverse complement.
ATAAAGCCTTGACGACAATATAACCTCCTGTTCCGAGGATGTGGGGATGACGGTCCGATGTCAGAATGGTTCAGATAATAACTACAGAACGAAGCCAACATCAGCGTGAGCTTTGGTTGCGAATGGTATGAACTTTGAACTCTTATTCACTACAGAAGTGATACCTCCTAGCCGCTGAGTTAGCAACAGCCGCTGCAAACGAGGGTTAGGATGGAACAGACAGAGTATCCCGTCTATCACACAACGACGTTACTACAACGTATCAAATTGAGAGACATTCTTCAAAGGACTCGCTTGGGCAACACGGCCTTCCATCTAACACCAACCTACCGATACGCAGCTCAGAGTAAATATTTATTGCATTTTCCTTTTCCAAATGGGCGGTAATTTAGAATGCATAAGATACTGTATTTACGATAGCACAGCTTCACCCTTTGTTCCTCAGTCTTCCCACTCTTTCACTCAAACCCAGCCCTTTTTTTTGTGTAACAAGCTGTCATATCTGTTCCGCCCGCTAGGGACGTTTTCCTTTATGACGTAATTTGTAATCAAGTTATGATTTAATTATGTGTATGTGTAATTGTGTGTGATTAGTTAGGTATTTAGTAAATAAATAATTAAACCCAATTTTGTATTGCTGATTCAACTTGTTAGCCAGGGTTCGTGCAGATAACCAAGAATTTACAACTTTCAGATGAGACTGAATTAAGAGGACGATTAATATTGACTGCTATTGATGTAAAATATTACTAGGTCTTTAAGAGTTTATTCGGAAGATAACAGCTTATTATTTCGTGGTGCCCCGACTCTCTAGTTAATTAAATTTACATGATTAGCTCAATCAGGTAATATTAATTACGGAGAAATTATTTTATAGAATAGCATGTCATAACACTTAATCCAGCATAGCCAAAGACACGACAAAAGCCTAAATAGTATATTTGACCTTTCAGTTTCCCTATCAAATCTAAACATTTCAAGCAGACAATTAACAACAATGACAAATGGTTTGAGGCAAAAACCTAAGAAAGAAATTGGGAAACCTATCCAACCAAAAACATAGAGATCCAGAAAACCAGAGCCTACGCTTTCACTATGGTGAATCACCAAAACAATACACAAATGCACTATGTAAAAAGAAGGAACAGCACATCAGAATTCAGCTCAATGTAATTGAAGAATCAATAGAATCTAACCACTTCTATTAAAATTGGAACACACTAAACAAACAACATCACAAATAGTTATGTATGCAAACTGAGATATATGGATAAACCACTTATCCAATCTTTTTGACCCCATAACAAAGAACAAACAGCAAAGACATATATACATGATTAATTAAACATCTGAATCAGCTATTAAAGACTACTAGAACTCACTGGATTCTCCAATTACATTGAATTATCTATAGGACAAAATACAAATCCTCCAATCCAAGAAGGCCTGAGGTGTTGATGTTATCCTAAATTAAGTGATAAAATATACAGACCACAAACTCAAATACTTCAACTTGTTAACATCATCCTCACCTCTGGCATCTTCCACAATATTTGGAACCAAGGACTGATCGCCTCAATCCTCAAAAGTGGAGACAAATTCAACCCCAATAACTACCATGGGATATTCGTCAACAGCAACCTTGGGAAAATCCTATGCATCATCATTAACAGCAGACTCGTACATTTCCTCAGTGAAAACAATGTACTGAGCAAATGTCGAATGGGCTTTTACTAAATTACCGTACGACAGAACATGTATTCACCCTGCACACCCTGATTGACAAACAAACAAAACAAAACAAAGACAAAGTCTTCTCATGTTTTGTTGATTTCCAAAAATCGTTTGACTCAATTTGGCATGAAGGTCTGCTATACAGTTACAAAAAATCTGATATATAATAATAAAACAGTGTTGGGGGGGAAAACATAAAATCCGTGTACACAAACAACAAATGTAAAAAAAAACACATTTCTATCACGACTTCCGCCGAAGTCGGTTCCTCTCCTTGTTCGGGCGGCGCTCGGCGGTTGGCGTAGCATGTCTTCCAGCCATCATCGATCCACTTTACATTTTCCTTTTGTTTTGTCTTGTCTTCCCACACACCTGGTCTCATTTCCCTCATTACATGTTGTGTATTTAACCCTCTGTTTCCCCAATGTCTTTGTGCGGAATTGTTTATTGTAAGTGCATGTGCACTTTTTCTCTGGTGCGCGAAGGGTTTTGTACCCATTTGTTTGTTGTTCTGGTTTCCGGTGATTTTATTAATAAACTGCTCCGATGATTACCCAGTTTTGCTCTCCTGCGCCTGACTTCCCTGCCGCCTGTTACACACTCCCTTACAATTTCTTTCCAAAGGGTCGTGAGGTGAGACAGGGATGCATCTTCAGCCCCTCTGTCTTCAACACACACACACACACACACACACACACACATATATATATATATATATCAACGAATTGGCAAGGGCACTAGAACAGACTGGAGCACCCCTCTTCACCCTACTAGTATATGAAGTCAAATGTCTACTGTTTGCTGATGATCTAGTGCTTCTGTCCCCAAACACCAAATTAAGACTCTGCATGCAGAATTCTATACAACCATATACATTCTATAATCTGTGTACAATGTAAAACATCAAATAATGCTTGCACAGCAGAATTAGGCCAAAACTAGCTAATGATCAAAATCCAGAAAAGAGACTTCTGCAACCTTCTAAAAGGAAGCGATTCCCAAACCTTCCATAACAAAAACATCACCTACAGAAGGATTAACATAGAGAAGAGTTCCCTAAGCAAGGTGGTCCTGGGGCTCCTTCACAAACATAAACAGACCCACAGAGCCCCAGGACATCAACAGCAACACAATTAGACCCTACCAAATCACGAGAAAACAAAAACATAATTAATTGACACATTTGAAAGAATGAACAAAAAACAAACAAAGCAAACTGGAATGCTATTTTGACTATGTATAGACTCAGTGAGCACACCCTTGCTATTGAGACAGGAACTCTCATAGGCAGAGCTGGCTCTCAAGAGAATGCGGGCTATGTGCAGACTGCCCCAAAATGTGGTGGAAACTGAGCTGCATTTCCTAACCTCCTGCCAAATGTGTGAGACACACTTTTCTCTCAGATTACACAGATCCACAAAGAATTTGAAAAGAAATCCAATTTTGATAAACTCACATATCTGTTGGGTGAAATACGACAGTGTGCCGTCACAGCAGCAATATTTGCGACCTGTTGCCACAAGAAAAGGGTGACCAGTGAAAAACATAAATATGGGTTGTATTTACAATGGTGTTTGTTTATTTATTTTCCCTTTTGTACTTTAAGTATTGGCACATCGTTATAACACTGTACGTAGCCATAATATGATTTTTGAGATCTCTATTCTTTTGAAACCTCTGTAGCATTTCGCTACACTCGCATTAACATCTGCTAACCATGTGTATGTGACAAATAACATTTGATTTGATTTTCATATTTACTGTTAATTTCTGATTGCATTCAACTTTTGTTCATTGTCTATTTAACATATGCTTCCCAAGCCAATAAAGCCATTTGAATTGAACTGAGAGAGAGGTAGAGAGAGGGATACAGAGAGAGACAGAAAGGGAGCAAGAGAGAGAAAACAGAGAGTGAGAGAGGAGACATACAGACAGGCACATAGTGGAGAGAAAGAGAGAGGCTGAGTAGAGAGAAAGTGTTGTGATGGAGTGGGCCCAGCTTGGCTGTGGCGTCTCCAAGCAGGTTTGAGATAATTAGGAGCCTCTGTCTCGCTGGGCCAGCTGACACACACAGAGGAGCTAAACAGTACTGTGTGCCAGATGGCCAGACGGCCAGACAGACAGGCTGCAGAAGTGTCATATTTTGTATGGGTGGAGAGGACATTCTAGGCACCAGGCTTTATTGTTGTAAACACCTCTCACTCTAACACACTCATCACAACACAGTACATAAAACCAAGAAAAGCCACAGCTACAGTTGGGGGGTTAGTGATGATGTAACACTCCTCTGAGTGTAGGCTACTTTACACTGGATTTATGGAGGGTGTAGGAAGTACTCTGAAAAAAATTGTCAATGTTGATATAACATGCATAATCATTTTTTCCACTGAACATTTCTGAGAGAGACAGAGAGACGGAAACTACAGAGAGTCAACATGAAAAAAAGAGTGTGGTTCTGAAATGTGCTCATCATGCTTCACCATAGATGGAACTTGTTTATGACGTACAGTGGCCTGCTTGTTAACTCCCCAGAACCAACATCACTCTCTCTCTAGATCTCTCACTCTCTCTCTAGATAAAATGAATCACTAACCTTTGATGATCTTCATCAGATGACACTCATAGGACTTCATGCTACACAATACATGTGTGTTTTGTTCGGTAAAGTTCATATTTATGTCCAAAATCTCATTTTACATTGGTGTGTTATGTTCAGTAGTTCCAAAACATGCAGTGATTTTGCAGAGAGCCACATCAATTTACAGAAATAGAGTTGATGACAATACATGTGTTATACATGGAAATATAGATAAACTTCTCCTTAATGCAACAGCTGTGTCAGATTTCAAAAAACTTTACGGAAAAATTATAATCTGAGTACGGAGCTCAGAGCCTAAAACAGCCCAAAGAAATATCCGCCATGTTGTGCAGTGAACATTAGTCAGAAATAGCATTATACATATTCACTTACCTTTGATGATCTTCTTCAGAATGCACTCCCAGGAATCCCAGTTCCACAATAAATGTTAGATTTGTTCGATAAAGTTCATAATTTATGTCCAAACAGCTTCTTTTGTTAGGGCGTTTGGTAAACAAATCTAAAAGCGCGTTCAGTTCCAGCCAAACGTCGGACGAAAAGTTCAAAAAGTTATATTACAGGTCGTAGAAACTTGTCAAACTAAGTATAGAATCAATCTTTAGGACGTTTTTCAATAATGTTCCAACCAGAGAATTCCATTGTCTGTAGAAAAGCAATGGAACGAGAGCTACCTCTCATGTGAAATGTGCGTGACTGAGATCGAGGCTGCTGCCAGACTTCTGACTCAATCAGCTCTCATCCGGCCCTCCTTCACAGTAGAAGCCTGAAACAACGTTCTTAAGACGGTTGACATCTAGTGGAAGCCTTAGGAAGTGCAAAATGACCCATATCCCACTGTGCATTCGATAGGGGCTGAGTTCAAAAACAACAAACCTCAGATTTCCTGTTTGGATTTCTTCTCAGGTTTTGGCCTGCCATATGAGTTCTGTTATACTCACAGACATCATTCAAACAGTTTTAGAAACTTCGGGGTGTTTTCTATCCAATACTAATAATAATATGCATATATTAGCATCTGGGACTGAGTAGGGGGCAGTTTACTCCGGGCATGTTTTTCATCCAAAAGTGAAAATGCTGCCCCCTATCCTAAAGTTAACATTACACTCACAAAAGTTCCAAAAGAATAAAGACATTACAAATGTAATATTATGTGCAAATAGTTAAAGTACAAAAGAAAAAAGAAATAAACATAAATATGAGTTGTATTTACAATGGTTTTAGTTCTTCACTAGTTGTGTCACATTCGTCATAAGGATCGGACCAAGGCGCAGCGTGGTATGCGTACATTCTCTTTTAATGAATGAACCACTTAACAAAAACAACAAAACCAATGAACGAAACGTGAAGCTATACGAATAGTGCAGACAGGCAACTAAACATAGACAAGATCCCACAACACAAGTGAGGAAATGGCTACCTAAATATGATCCCCAATCAGAGACAACGATAAACAGCTGTCTCTGATTGGAACCATATCAGGCCAACATAGACATACAAAAAACCCTAGACATACAAAAACTAGAGTACCCACCCTAGTCACACCCTGACCTAACCAAAATATATAGAAAAACAGAGATATCTAAGGTCAGGGCGTGACAGGTTGCCCTTTTCTTATGGCAACAGGTCACAAATTTTGCTGCTGTGATGGCACACTGGTATTTCACCCAATAGATATGGGAGTTTAACAAACTCGGGTTTGTTTTCTAATTCATTGTGTATCTGTGTAATCTGAGGAAAATATGTCTCTAATATCATACATTGGGCAGTTTAGGAAGTGCAGCTCAGGTCTCACCTAATTTTGTGGGCAGTACATAGCCTGTCTTCTCTTGAGAGCCAGGTCTGCCTACGGCGACCTTTCTCAATAGCAAGGCTATGCTCACTGAGTCTGTACATAGTCAAACGCTTTCCTTACGTTTGGGTCAGTTACAGTGGTCAGGCATTCTGCTACTGTGTACTCTCTGTTAAGGACCAAATAGCATTCTAGTTTGCTCTGTTTTTTGGTTAATTCTTTCCAATGTGTCTCTCTCTCTCATTCTCTCTCGTTCACTCTCTCTCTCTCTCTCTCTCTCTCTCTCTCTGACTAGGCCATTCTCTCTGTCTCATCCCACTGGGCCTATGCGTAATGAATGCAAATCATGTTTCACTCCCTTTTATCAGGCTCCTCTGCCTCTTAATGTTTGCTGAGCGCTGCCAAACACCAACTCCATCCCGACGCTATTTATACGTACGAGTGACGGATCTAAACCGGGATATCCAGAACCTTCTCCATGTCCAGACAGTGACTTTGGACATAATCAGGGGGCTCCTTGTTCATCAATGCTGATACAATGTTCTGGGGATATAGGCCAAGTCTATCTTTGTTTATATGGATATAGACAGGTGGAAGCAAAATAAACTAGCTGCGAGTGTGTGCTCAGTTTGACCAACAGTGTTGCTGTTAATGATTAAGCCGTCACTCCGAATACCGTTCGTTATCCAGTAAGTTATAAATAAAGCTTTAACAGGTTTGAAAAAACAACAACATTTAATCTATTTCACCATGGCAACCATCACAGTAGCAGCCAGGTCTGTGTGAGGGGACGTTATGAATTACAGTGCTGTCTTTGTCTCAGAGCAATATCTACATAAATGATTAAACTGTAAGCCCTGTGGGTCGGGTGGTAATCCGTTAGCGTGCACGCTCCGGTGCCGTTCTGGGTGTCATCATAATACCGTTGGAAAAAAAGAAAAGGGCCCTGAAACACAGAATCATGCTGGTGGTGAAGATGGGTCATGAAGATAAGGAAGATGATTGGTAAACAATAGGAAAGGAATGCTCATTATATGCACATAACAGATAAGTACAAGATGAACGCTTTAGAAAGGGACCCCCCACCCTAATCAAACTCCCCACCCGTAGAGTATCTAGAATAGAACCTGTTTTAGGTCAAGTCAATTGAAATGAAAAGCCAGGTGATGACGCGGCCTGGCCATTGGTTTAACTGTACAACAGATAAGTGCTGGTAATAATTGGAATGTCTAGTGTTCAGAGACCCACTCCTTTGTCATTGGGCCGTGTGGTTGAACTCATACAGCCGTGACTCCATTAAATGATTTGAATCAGTGAAACTGAGATGAGGTGGAAGGGTCTCTTGGAGCTAATGGAATCTTACGAGTGAGCCGTTGAGACACTTTGGGCCGGGCCGGGCTGGACAAGAGAGGGCTGGAAGAATGGGTCAGAATGAATGGGTTTTGATGTGGGTGTAAGTAAACTGTAGCCTCAATGTCAACATAACATTAACCATTTGGAGCTTTAAAAGAGGCTCTCAAACCTGTTTGCCAAATACCACTTCCTGTCAACCGGGGCAGCCAATCACAATTGACTAACCCCTAAATATAACACGCAAGCATACATATGATGTTGCGTCAAGTGTCAAGTTACTTAGCTGAAGATCCTGCATATGGGACACATTACATCATCTTCAAGGCCTCCGTAGAAATGAAAGGACAATCATGCTCCAGAGTGGCACAGCGGTCTAAGGCACTGCATCTCAGTGCTAGAGGCGTTACTACAGACCCTGGTTCGATTCCAGGCTGTATCACCATGATTGGGAGTCACTTGGGCGGCGCACAATTGGCCCAGTGTCGTCCGGGTTTGGGCCGTCATTGTATATAAGAATTTGTTCTTAAACTGACTTGCCTGGTTAAATGAAATAAATGCTTTTGTACATCCAACAGTACAGAGGTACGGTAGCTACTCAAGCTGTGAAAATCAACCCAAGCTCCCATGTACATTCCCAACCGCACGTACCACCATATGAATTTGTGCAGATGCCTCACATGTCCAGCTGGCCTTCAGGACATGTCACATTTAAAGCCACCCATAACATCAAGCTTCATAAGTCACAGTGGGCTCTATATTTAGAGACTGGGTGTCCCTTGAAGTGGTGAAGTGAGGATGGGGAGTGGGCTATCTATCTCGGAAGCCCCCTAGAACCTCCAAAAACAAACTACCCGAGATGAACTCCCTGGTGAAATAACAGGACAATGACACAGAACGTGCCATGGTGTAGTGACATAGATTCTATCTCTGTTCCATGGTGTGGTGACATAGATTCTATCTCTGTTCCATGGTGTGGTGACATAGATCCTATCTTTGTGCCATGCTGTGGTGACATAGATTCTATCTCTGTGCCATGGTGTGGTGACAAAGATCCTATCTTAGTGCCATGCTGTGGTGACATGGATCCTATCTCTGTGCCATGGTGTGGTGACATAGATTCTCTCTCTGTGCCATGGTGTGGTGACATAGATTCTCTCTCTGTGCCATGGTGTGGTGACATAGATTCAATCTCTGTGCCATGGTGTGGTGACATAGATTCTCTCTCTGTGCCATGGTGTGGTGACATAGATCCTATCTCTGTGCCATGCTGTGGTGACATAGATCCTATCTCTGTGCCATGCTGTGGTGACATAGATCCTATCTCTGTGCCATGGTGTGGTGACATGGATCCTATCTCTGTGCCATGCTGTGGTGACATGGATCCTATCTCTGTGCCATGCTGTGGTGACATAGATCCTATCTCTGTGCCATGGTGTGGTGACATGGATCTTATCTCTGTGGAGTGATACATGCTGTGGTGACATGGATCCTATCTCTGTGGAGTGATACATGCTGTGGTGACATGCATCCTATCTCTGAGGAGTGATACATGCTGTGGTGACATGGATCCTATCTCTGTGGAGTGATACATGCTGTGGTGACATGGATCCTATCTCTTTGGAGTGATACATGCTGTATGACTTTGGTTCTATTTCTTCATTATAGACCTACCTGTTTAGGTATGCAACTTTTAAGGATGGCTTTAGATTGCATTTGGATTCCAGTGTGATCTGGGTTGTTAACTGGATTCGTTCTGACATTCGTGATTTCTGTTTTTTGATTATTATTTGACCTTTTTGCTGCGCTGTTAGGAGCTAGTAACACAAGCCTTTTGCTGAACCCGCTATAACATTTGCTGAACTATGTACAGTACGTGACCAATAAACTTTGATTTGATTAGACAGCTATGACATTTATAAAGACTTTAGTGTTTAGCGCTATTGTTTCTCATCTATAACAAATGTCATGTTTAATTAAAATCTAAATATCAGATGATAATGAAAACGATATTGCTCCTCTATGATGTGCATTAAAACAACACATTACAACAGCACTAATTATTAAGAAGAGGCAATATGGAGATGTCTCTATATTCACATTAAATGTGTATATGACTTGTGAATACATATATACAGTACCAGTCAAAAGTTTGGACACACCTACTTATTCAAGGGTTTTTATTTATTTGTACTTTTTTCTACATTGTAGAATAATAGTGAAGACATCAAACTATGAAATAACACATCTGGAATCATGTTGTAACCAAAATAGGAGCGACCCTTCGCAGTGATGCCAGCTTTTACACACTCTTGGTATTTTCTCAACCAGCTTCACCTGGAATGCTTGTCCAACAGTCTTGAAGGAGTTCCCACACATGCTGAGCACTTGTTGGATGCTTTTCTTTCACTCTGCGGTCCAACTCATCCCAAACCATCTCAATTGGGTTGAGGTCGGCTGATTGTGGAGGCCAGGTCATCTGATGCAGCACTCCATCACTCTCCTTCTTGGTCAAATAGCCATTTTTATTGACATTTTTATTTCACCTTTATTTAACCAGGTAGGCTAGTTGAGAACAAGTTCTCATTTACAACTGTGACCTGGCCAAGATAAAGCAAAGCAGTGTGACACAAACAACAACACAGAGTTACACATGGAATAAACAAGAGTACAGTCAATAATACAAATAGTCCTTACACAGCCTGGAGGTGTGTTGGGTCATTGTCCTGTTGAAAAACAAGTGATAGTCCCACTAAGCGCAAACCAGATGGGATGGCGTTTGACTGCAGAATGTTGTGGTAGCCATGCTGGTTAAGTGTGCCTTGAATTCTAAATAAATCACTGACAGTGTCACCAGCAAAGCACCCCATCACACCTCCTCCTCCAGGCTTCACAGTGGGAACCACATGCAGAGATCTGTATTTTATTTAACTAGACCAGTCAGTTAAGAACTAATTCTTATTTACAATGACTGCCTACTGGGGAACAGTGGGTTAACTGCCTTGTTCAGGGGCAGAACGACAGATTTTTACCCTGGCAGTCACTGTCAGCTCGGGGATTCAATCCAGCAACCTTTCGGTTACTGGCCCAATGCGCTAACCACTAGGCTACTTGCCACCCCTGCTGGAGATCATCCCTTCACCTACTCTGCATCTCACAAAGACACGGCGGTTGGAACCAAAAATCTCAAATTTGCACTCATCAGACCAAAGGACCAATTTCCACCGGTCTAATGTCCATTGCTCATGTTTCTTGACCCAAGCAAGTCTCTTCGTATTATTGGTGTCCTTTAGTAGTGGTTTCTTTGCAGCAATTTGACCATGAAGGCCTGATTCACCCAGTCTCCTCTAAACAGTTGATGTTGAGATGTGTCAGTTACTTGAACTCTGTGAAGCATTTATTTGGGCTGCAATTTCTGAGGCTGGTAACTCTAATGAACTGATCCTCTGCAGCAGAGGTAAATCTGGGTCGTCCTTTCCTGTGGCGGCCCTCATGAGAGACAGTTTCATCATAGCGCTTGATTTTTTTTGCGACTGCACTTGAAGCAACTTTAAAAGTTACTTAAATGTTCCGGATTGACTGACCTTCAGGTTTTAAAATAATGATGGACTGTCGTTTCTCTTTACTTATTTGAGCTGTTCTTGCCATAATATGGACTTGGTCTTTTACCAAATAGGGCTATATTTTGTATACCATCCCTACCTTGTCACAACACAACTGATTGGCTCATACGCATTAAGAAGGAAAGAAATTCCACAAATTCACTTTTAACAAGGCAGACCTGTTAGTTGAAGTGCATTCCAGGTGACTACCTCATGAAGCTGGTTCAGAGAATGCCAAGAGTGTGCAAAGCTGTCATCAAGGCAAACGGTGGCTACTTTGAAGAATCTCAAATATAAATATACATATTTTGATTTGTTTAACACTTTTTTGGTTACTACATTATTCCATATGTATTATTTAATAGTTTTGATGTCTTCACTATTATTCTACAATGTAGAAAATAGTAAAAACAAAGAAAAACCCTTGAAGGAGTAGGTGTGTCAAAACTTTTGACTGGCACTGTATATATAAATATATATATATATATATATATATATATATATATATATATATATATATATATTCACACGTCAATCCCTGAGGTCATCTCATTAGGATAGATAGCATGATGATTAAGCTGATGCATGACTAATTGGTGTGTCTCCCAGACATTTGTTTGCCCCCCTCTGGTTGGGACTGGTAACGACATCTTATTTCACTCTCAACCAGTACAGGGAACCCGTGTGTATGTAAGTGTGTGCATGTGTGTGTGCGGGCGTGCGCATGAGTGTTACACAACCAGGTTCAGACAGACCACGTAAACATAAGCAGAAGGGGGTCGGCTAGTCAGCTAGTCCACTCGAGCAAAAAAGGAGCTCTTCCCTCTGAACATAAACTATTGCATCACTCCACATCTGTGGATAATGGAAGCATAACCTGTCCTTCTCTACAGTGGAATCAGTGAAGTTATGGCGCTACTTATAAGACCACCCGGCAATGATCCATCCTCCATTGTTATGTCTAACCTCTCAATGACATCCCAGGCATTCCACTGTATAAATAATCAAATATCCCACCAAAGCTGACGCTTTATTAAATATGCATCGCAACCCTACAGATAAGGCTAGAGACAGATTCATGTTTTATAGTGAGCTGCAAACCTTTCCTTTCTGTGATCTGTGAACACTGGCTCTGTGTCGAACTGACACAGGCTTTTGTTAGACGACTAAATCAGAGAGAAGAAGGTGACCTTCCCGTTGCCTGCGAATACTGTGTGGCTGAGAATGTTATTAGAAACCAGAGTGAAACAGAGACAAATGAACAGTCAGATTATTGTGCTTCATTCAAGGTCTCCTTTATTAATTAAGTGTTCTAAAAGGGTATTAATCAATTATTAACATTCTGCTTTATTGTTTCTCAGGTCACCTTGCCCCAAAAGGGGACAGAATGAATCTGATTTGGGGGAACAAAAAGCACTTCAACACCACGGGCACACAGAACGAAAATTACAAACGAGAATGAAATCTTCTGCAGAGGAAATTGAAAGGAAACGGGAAATCGGATTAACATTCACTAAGAATCAACCGTGAAACAGAAGGGTCAGGTTATGTATGATTCAAAGGAAGAATTAGACAGTGACAAGTATCCGTGTTCTCACTAATTAAGATTCAACATAATGACAGAAAGATCGGTTTCTTTACAAATTTCGGTCGCGCAAAATGAAGGATGTATTCCAAATGGGCGTAGTAGAGTAAAAGTAAGGCTTTATTCCCTCTTTCCTTGACTTGAATGATGAAATAGAAGAAGGATTGAGAGTCATCATATTGGATCCCTATAGAAAGCAGTTCAGCGTTAGTATATCACAACGGTACAGTAGATTAACCACCATTGTATGGGGATTGGGGGCGGCAGGTAGCCTATGCGGTTAAGAGCATTGGGCCAGTAACCCGAAAAGTTGCTGGTTCAAATCCTTGAACTGACTGAGTGAAAAATCTGTCAATGTGCCCTTGAGCAAGGCACTTAACCCTAATTGCTCTTGTAAGTTGCTCTGGGTAAGAGCATCTGCTATATGACACAAATGGGAAATGAAAGTTAGCCTCTTAGCCTAACCTACATCATCTCAGTCTCATCATGAATGTCAGTCAGCTCATGTCAAGGGAATAAAATAATTCATCTTTGAAGCAAACTGTGTTAGAAGCAAATGTATCCTATATGTATAATAGGACAAGGTCCATTGGGGAATAGCCAAACTCTGTTCTTATCAGGATGTGTTTGGTTTATTATGGCTTCGTTCCACTCTGTCTCGCCACACTAGTCTAAATATACTTAACAAGGCTTAACTTTTCCTAAAATATTACATTTCACTCAGTACCAGATGAAGTTTTTACTGTGTATTTGAGACATGGCCAGTTATTCTGAGCCAAAGAATGTCTGTGAAAGATTGCATCTTTTGGACCTTTGGCATCAGTGGTTCAGTGTTGTGGTCGCAGCAAACTACAGTACAGTCATCTGAGAAACCTCTCACATTTCCTTTCACATCTTTAGTCATTCTCCTCTCCCCAAACACAACCTTCTCTTCCTTCCCACCTCATTTCTCTCTCTCTCTCTCTCTCTCTCTCTCTCTCTCTCTCTCTCTCTCTCTCTCGCGCTCTCTTTCATAATGTAATCTTGTCAGTGAGGTCGCTTACACTTATTAATTAAAGAACATTAAAGATATAAACCCTCACAAAAAAACAACCTCCTCAGAAAAACAACAACCCCCTCAGAAAAACAACAATTATTTTGTTTTTTACACTTCTGCTCTTGTGGTTAAAACTACTAAGAATGAAGCTTCTCAGCTGGCCTTTAATCAGTTTAGCTGACTTCACCTTCCTCTTTGTGATCTGAAGCAACACCAGAACCCACAGATCCACATAAGAAGACAGACAGACAGCATGACCCAGTCCAGAACTCTGACTACGACAGGCATGATCCAGTTCTCTATAGATCCACGTCTCCACTCTGCCTGCGCTCCCATCCGATCTGAGGCAGGCTGGCAGTACCTAAAGGCCCTCCACTCCCGCGCTGTCAGCCACAGCCGACATACCAATTACAGGGTTATTTTTAAAATACAGCTTAACCATAAAACCCCAGGAATAGGCCTTAAATAACACAGTGTGGAATAAGCCCCGTCGTCTGTGCATGGCACTGCACTGCACAGAGAGCATGTGCCACCAACAGGTTTCAGCCCACAGTCGGCAGGCTAGAGAGACACCATACTGCAGCTGTGCTGCCGCCTCAAGACCTCTAAAACCTACAGAGCTGGGACTACTGTATGTTTCTTATGAGTAGGGCTCGGAGTTTTCCCTGACCATGAGCTAATTATGAACAACTTTGGGACCCAGTTAAGGCCATATGGTCAGGAACAAATCTAGAACCTAGTTATGGACTAGTAAAAGCTACTATGAGTCCCACAACTAAGCAATCAAAGCCAGTGAGCTCACTGAATTTGTAAGTAAGAAGTTAGTCAGTAGATTGATAACACACTGGTCTTAAATACATATAAAACTAAAAGCATTGTATTTGGTAAAAAATAAAAAAAATAAACTCAACTGGAGTTGTGTATAAAGGGTGATGAACTGCTTCTCTTCTTGTTTTCATGAGAAGTATTTACTGTAATGAAAATTGCAGATTGTCTCTCATAATCCAACAACATTCAGCACAGACAGCCATACATACCTCACAAGACATGCCACCAGGGGTCTCTTCACATTCCCTCAAGTCCAAAACGAATTCACGACAACACACAGTATTATACAGAGCCATAATCGCACGGAACTCCCTTCCATCTTCAATTACTCAAGCGAACAGCAAAAATGACCTTAAAAAAAGTGGATAAAAACAACGTCCCGTGGCAAAATAAGGACACGTGCACGCACGCACACACACACTCTAACACACACAACCTACGCACACACACACACTCTAACACACACAACCTACACACACATTACTCTTTAGTTGTATTGCTTGTATGTCGTTGTATCCTCCATCTGTGTGACTCTTCTTGTCTATCAGTGTATCAGTGTTACTGGTCGTGTTTTGTGTGGACTCCAGGAAGAGTAGCTGCTGCTTCGGCAAAAGCTAAAGGGGATCCGAATAAACCAATAAACTCCGACGGTGTATTGATCTAGTTTATAAATAAGTAAAGCTGCCTTCAGGTGGTTGACACTGAGACATGGCCATGCCCTTTGTTTACAGCATGACTAAGTTCCCTTTACATCTCTCAAGAGGACAGTAATAACATGGCCGGGGGCTGAGAAACATCAGCTGTGTGTTTACGCCAAACGCCATAGACAGGAGGATGGACTAGAGATCAATACAGATTTCTCGGTGCAGCTAATGGGGAGAGTTCACTCATTTCTTTCCCTTTTGCTGGCTGGCACCTTATAGATTCACTAAGGATATTATGATACTATTCTAGTTTTGATTAAACCAATGGAATCTGCGGTGGATCTTTAGCATTACGAGCACATCATGGCCAGATTTGGGAAGAATATGGTTGGACATCACGACGGTGTTAAAAGCAACTAAGAGAATAACTAGGTCAGATGGACCATTCGTTACTCCACGGTAGACACTTGGCAGTGGGATGCTTTCCTCAAAAATGACCCACTTTGCTTCCAAGTGTCTTAGATTTTCCTCTGAGAGCAGCCAGCTGTAATGTGATGGAAAACCAGGCGGTGAAACAATCGCACTTCGACTACAGCGAGAGAAAAAAATTGACGGAAGCACTTGTACCAGAGTCAAAAAACGTTGGGTAAACCCTTTGCCAAAGACTGAATCATATTTCTCGGGCTTTTCGGTATATTAAAAAAAAAACGATTTGTCTAGAGAGAAGACGCTCCAAGTATCAGAGCATCGTCATTCCTGTTCATGTCGTTGTAACAAATCTCCTAAACCCTAGACTGTGCACTGGTATCCACAGCTCTTTGTAACAAATCTCATAAACCCTAGACTGTGCACTGATATCCACAGCTCTTTCTAACAATACTCCTAACCCCTAGACCGTGGTATCCACTGCTCTTTGTACCAATACTCCTAACCCCTAGACCGTAGTATCACTGCTCTTTGTAACAATACTCCTAACCCCTAGACCGTAGTATCCACTGCTCTTTGTAACAATACTCCTAAACCCCTAGACCGTAGTATCCACCGCTCTTTGTAACAATACTCCTAACCCCTAGACCGTAGTATCCACTGCTCTTTGTAACAATACTCCTAACCCCTAGACCGTAGTATCCACTGCTCTTTGTAACAACACTCCTAACCCCTAGACCGTAGTATCCACTGCTCTTTGTACCAATACTCCTAACCCCTAGACCGTAGTATCACTGCTCTTTGTAACAATACTCCTAACCCCTAGACCGTAGTATCCACTGCTCTTTGTAACAATACTCATAAACCCCTAGACCGTAGTATCCACCGCTCTTTGTAACAATACTCCTAACCCCTAGACCGTAGTATCCACTGCTCTTTGTAACAATACTCCTAAACCCCTAGACTGTAGTATCCACTGCTCTTTGTAACAATACTCCTAACCCCTAGACCGTATTATCCACTGCTCTTTGTAACAATACTCCTAACCCCTAGACCGTATTATCCACTGCTCTTTGTAACAATACTCCTAACCCCTAGACCGTATTATCCACTGCTCTTTGTAACAATACTCCTAACCCCTAGACCGTAGTATCCACTGCTCTTTGTAACAACACTCCTAACCCCTAGACCGTAGTATCCATTGCTCTTTGTAACAATACTCCTAACCCCTAGACCGTAGTATCCACTGCTCTTTGTAACAACACTCCTAACCCCTAGACCGTAGTATCCACTGCTCTTTGTAACAATACTCCTAACCCCTAGACCGTAGTATCCACTGCTCTTTGTAACAATACTCCTAACCCCTAGACCGTAGTATCCACTGCTCTTTGTAACAATACTCCTAACCCCTAGACCGTATTATCCACTGCTCTTTGTAACAATACTCCTAACCCCTAGACCGTATTATCCACTGCTCTTTGTAACAATACTCCTAACCCCTAGACCGTATTATCCACTGCTCTTTGTAACAATACTCCTAACCCCTAGACCGTAGTATCCACTGCTCTTTGTAACAACACTCCTAACCCCTAGACCGTAGTATCCATTGCTCTTTGTAACAATACTCCTAACCCCTAGACCGTAGTATCCACTGCTCTTTGTAACAACACTCCTAACCCCTAGACCGTAGTATCCACTGCTCTTTGTAACAATACTCCTAACCCCTAGACCGTAGTATCCACTGCTCTTTGTAACAATACTCCTAACCCCTAGACCGTAGTATCCACTGCTCTTTGTAACAATACTCCTAACCCCTAGACCGTAGTATCCACTGCTCTTTGTAACAATACTCCTAACCCCTAGACCGTAGTATCCACTGCTCTTTGTAACAATACTCCTAACCCCTAGACCGTAGTATCCACTACTCTTTGTAACAATACTCCTAACCCCTAGACCGTAGTATCCTCTGCTCTTTGTAACAATACTCCTAACCCCTAGACCGTGGTATCCACTGCTCTTTGTAACAATACTCCTAACCCCTAGACCGTGGTATCCACTGCTTTTTGTACCAATACTCCTAACCCCTAGACCGCAGTATCACTGCTCTTTGTAACAATACTCCTAACCCCTAGACCGTAGTATCCACTCCTCTTTGTAACAATACTCCTAAACCCCTAGACCGTAGTATCCACTGCTCTTTGTAACAATACTCCTAACCCCTAGACCGTAGTATCCACTGCTCTTTGTAACAATACTCCTAACCCATAGACCGTGGTATCCACTGCTCTTTGTAACAATACTCCTAAACCCCTAGACCGTAGTATCCACTGCTCTTTGTAACAATACTCCTAACCCCTAGACCATAGTATCCACTGCTCTTTGTAACAACACTCCTAACCCCTAGACCGTAGTATCCACTGCTCTTTGTAACAATACTCCTAACCCCTAGACCGTAGTATCCACTGCTCTTTGTAACAATACTCCTAACCCCTAGACCGTAGTATCCACTGCTCTTTGTAACAACACTCCTAACCCCTAGACCGTAGTATCCACTGCTCTTTGTAACAATACTCCTAACCCCTAGACCGTGGTATCCACTGCTCTTTGTAACAATACTCCTAACCCCTAGACCGTGGTATCCACTGCTCTTTGTAACAATACTCCTAACCCCTAGACCGTAGTAACCACTGCTCTTTGTAACAACACTCCTAACCCCTAGACCGTAGTATCCACTGCTCTTTGTAACAATACTCCTAACCCCTAGACCGTAGTAACCACTGCTCTTTGTAACAACACTCCTAACCCCTAGACCGTAGTATCCACTGCTCTTTGTAACAATACTCCTAACCCCTAGACCGTAGTAACCACTGCTCTTTGAAACATGCTTTCTATCCCTGGTCATCTTGTTCTATCTTGACATTTAAACCATCAATCTTCCTAAACAGAGCATTTTCTAACTGTGTAAAAACCAGATGCAATAAAAAGAGGGGCCAAAATACTGCAACCAGGTGCTGCACCAGGGGTTTTCTATTGGTCAGTGATCACATGGACGTCTTTCAGAGGATCCCACATAGCCACCCTGAAACTAGAATAGACGTATTTATGGAATTAAGTGAGAGACACAACAAGAACACAAAAACGAGCAACAGAGCTGATGTTTTTTCTTTTAAAGTGTGACGCCATTGGTCACCGGACCTCCCTCTATCTACACGGATACTCTGCTCACCGTCGTTCAGACACTAGAGACGGATACATTACAACTGTGACAAAATCTGCAATGAACCTACTTCACTCAACTTACTTTTTGAACTTTCCACAAAAGTTTTATTCAGTTTCTCACAGTAAATGTAGCACATGATTGCCCATCAGTTGGTTCCCTCCCAAACAGTCCATGCACAGAGCACTTTGGGCCACAATAAGTTCGGGCACTGTTTGGCTAAAACATTCAATTCACATAAAGCTGTACTGCATAATAAACAAAGAAGTTTGCTTACGGTGTTTGTTGCTCCTGGGGGCTTCTCAAACATCCTCTTCAAGCTACTCAGAGGGATGTCAAATCTCTCAATGGTCTTGGCAGCCTGGAGGTCCTCCCGGAGTACTTGGTCTTCCGTGCCGTCTGCCTGAGGGCCAGAGAGATATGGCGAGGAGGAAACGGACCCCGGGGTCACTATTGACTCGCCACTCACCACCTCCAACTCCTCTCCATTTCCTGATTGAATTTCCATTGTTGTGGAAACCGTATCCCCCTGTTCTTTCCTCTGGGCAGGAGTGTACAGGGGAAGTCTACTGTAAGACTGGGAGGTAAAGGGGGGAGAAAGAAAGAGAGAGAAAAAGAGGGAGTAATGTGAGTGAGAGAAAGAGGAGTAGATGGGGCTCCGGTGCCTTCCACTGCTCTGTTCGGACCCTGTGACTGTTCTAGACACACCAGGCTGATAGACGGCACAGAGAGGCTGGCCTTCAGAGGAGGAGAGAGGAAGAGGAGAGAGGAAAAGATTTTCCCAGTGACACACCGTTTTGGGTCTTGGACGCAGCTCACAGTAACGTCAGCTACATAGCTATGAGAAATAAATATTCACTTTAAAGAGAGAGAGACAGAGGGAGACAAAGGGAGACACACAGAGAGAGAGAGAGAGAGAGAGAGAGAGAGAGAGAGAGAGAGAGAGAGCGAGAGAGAGAGAGAGAGAGAGAGAGAGAGAGAGAAAGAGAGACAGACAGACAGACAGACAGACAGACAGACAGACAGACAGACAGACAGACAGACAGACAGACAGACTACTTTATAAATGTAATATTACACTAATAGAAGTATTATAGCCTACCTTTCAGCTTAATCCTGAAGCAAGGAACTCCAGAACCCAGTTTAGACTGAACTGACTCCTTTCTCCCTCCCTCTGTCAGTACCACCCAGGCCAGGCTGACAGGAAACAGTTGAGACCCCGGGTTGACAACGTCACCAACCTCACACCGCCCAACCCCAGCCCTATCCTTGTCTGGCTCCAATCCTATTATTCCTGAACAAATCAAGGAAGCTCGGTCACAATTAACCTCCCACCCCAGCCACCAGTGTGATGGTTGTTTTATTGTTCATTTCTTTAACACTAAGTGCCCTTCCTCTCCTTGGGAGGGTGTAACTGCACTGGGCACGGCTAAAGGTTTGTTGAATGGTTTAAACACATTTTTTCTCTCTACTTACACCATTGGAGCACAACTGTTCCACTGTTTTACTTTGTCCCCCTGTAACAGTAATGGTATCTTTGCTTTGCGTTGAATGTTTTTTTGTTGTGTCAAGAGCCTTTCAGTGTGGGGACTTTGTGCAGTGTGAGGATATGCTCACTGTACTGTAAGGTTTTGCTGGGTTTTCTGAATGAGTTTAAAGCACTGAATCGTCAACCATGTGAAATGAAATGAATTACTTATGCATAGATTGTGAAATCTGCCAAGTCAACTCTGTGGTCCTCTCAGGAATGTCGAAAGGACTTTTTTTTCAGACAATAGGATTTCAAAGAGTACCTTGGCAACAGTCTCGGGTAGTAGTTGAATAGTTGAATATTGGAATGTGTTTTAAAATACACTTAGAAAGTATTGGAAAATACTCAAATACACTGACTCAAACACACTCCCATGCATTTGAAAAAAATATGAGGCTATTTTTAGCATAGCAAATTATTATAGCAAATGACTTCCGATAGAAGTAGTTGATTCGGGCCAATATTATTAGAAAATAGTCAAATCCCAAAATGTCGTTCAGCTCAGGGAATAAAGAGAGGGATACAAAGGGATAGAGAGAGGGATACAGATTGAGCTGGAGATCAGAACAACTTCATGAGTGTGAGGCCATGACAGATGCATCTGACAGTACATGTAGTATGCAGCTACATTTGAACCTGTGGCGCATACATTATTTAGTGGAGGCCAAAGTGTGTCACTTTCAGATGGATCCTGTATCCGCCTGGCACACTCCTCTTACAGGAGTTACAACGCTCACGACAAACACGTGCACATACGTACGCACACACACACACTGCCCTCTCCCACTCAAAGCGGATCAGAAGTTTTCAAAAATGGGCCTCGTACTCTCCAGTCCGAAAGTCCTCTTCATTCCCACGGAAAACCCTTCAACTACAAAAGACATAACTCAACATCTACATACCAGCCATGTCATGACAAGTAGGAATATCATTTGTTATCATGGAATGCAAAAAGTAGGGTGGGGATGTATTTCTCTACAGAGAAGTTCTCCATTAAAAAAAAAAACACTGTATTGTTTATTTTGTATGCAAATAAAAGCTCTTCTTTCTAAGCTTTCATTGGATTAAGATGGGCTTTTCCCGGCAGATGGAGAATTGTTGCATGCATTACTGGACATGTGGGTAGGTATGAGCCATTCCTAGCAGATGGAGAATTGTTGCATGCATTACTGGACATGTGGGTAGGTATGAGCCATTCCTAGCAGATGGAGAATTGTTGCATGCATTACTGGACATGTGGGTAGGTATGAGCCATTCCTAGC